>NW_007377694.1:0-83567 GCF_000475195.1 Diaphorina citri
TACAAGGACTGAAAAAATAAAAATTTGACCTGATTACCTACATTACTTTCCTTCCTATAGGATGAAAGTAAAAATTGTCATTGAAAAGTAAAGGGTGTCTCAACTTACTGGTATGTATCTACCTACTTGTATTGGAAAGTTTGATGTTTGTTCTTGTATTTCAGAGTATCTCATGACATTGATACTTCCAGTAGATTCCAAGATCCACCTGTGCCCTGGCCTCAGATTCAGCAAGCACCCCCGGTGCCTCCTCGTAATTATAATGCCACCAGTTCCAATATGTACCAAGGTGGCTACAATACTATGCAACCTTACTATCAAAGACCTTATGGAGGAGATTATATGGGAATGTATGGAAATATGGGGATGAATAGCTACATGTACAGAAATAATTATATGAATCGTGGTTATCCATCACAAGAAAACTTCCTAATGCCTGGCAGGTAAGATAAAGCCCATTAACTGTTTATATTCTACTACCTATGTAACTATTTACATTTTCTAAAGATTGTATTGGGAAAATAATCTTTGATTCTCATTCAAGGGTTCTCACTTTTAACTATTATTATTTTTATCCAAGCTTTTATTTATTTTAGGACAGAATTTTAAATAGGTTGTAGAGTAGTAAAATACAAAGTTCATTTTAATTCTCTTTTCACAATGTTGTTTTGTTTCAGATATATTCAAATGGCTCAAGAACTATTTTCACCTGTGTTTCAAAACAGTGATCACATGATTAGCTCTCTGCGTGACATTACATACACGGCTGATACAGCTTTAGTATCAGTACGCATGCTTTTTGATGCCCTCAATATGGTTGCTAACAATTTGTATAGAATTCGAGACTTTCTTCAGAAGTACGTAGTCAGCTTTGCAACCCTGGGTACAAGTCATTGGATATTTCATCTTATACACAGTCTGCTAGGTATAGTTTTCTCTCTCCTCTCCTTTTTATTTCCTCTGCATGTACATTTAAAAATGCCTAGGTAATTTTCATTCAATGTAAAAATAAAATATCTCAAATTTTAATTTGGGGAAAAATATAAAGAAAAAGGAAAAGTGTATCTTATTGGTAGAAAAAATAGGATTCAAGTTTTTGGCATTGAATTTAATTAAAGTTGTTTCTTGTTTTCTCAACAGGTTTCTTTGGTTTGGTGAAGAAAACCCAGGCTAATATGGACAATGTGTGGAATCAAGTCCAAAGTGGTGAGAATAGAAATCCATCTGTCATTGCGAATCTCATGGCTCTATCTGCTCTTATCACAGCATTCAGTTATATTTTACCACGACTCATTGACCTTATCAAAAGGGTTGTACAGAAAGATGACTCTAATGATGAGAAGAAAGCTGATGGAGGTATGTATTCACTGTGAAGTCATCTGGCTTTTTATTTTCAAAGACAGATGGTGAGGAAAAACGGTCTTTTTTATTTGTTTGGACTTTTAATCTTTTGAGTTAGGTACCTAGTTACCTACTATTTAGGTATTGCAATCAAATAGAGAGTATTTTATGTTTCATTGTCCTTAACCTTCAGTTGATAAATTTCTTGGAATCTAGTTGCTTCTAAAGTTTTTATTAATAATGCAATTTCATTTTTCTTTCACAGATTGGAACCCTCAAGTAGACAAATTTACACCTGTGCAAGCCAAATATAACTTTGTTGCATCTAATTCATCAGAGCTGAGCCTCACTCCAGGACAACAGCTACGCATGAAGACATTGAACTTGCAGGGGAATCAACTTCCTTTATGGGTGCAGGTCGCTGATAGTAACTTTAACAAAGCTGTTTGTCTAATTGGAGGCACTAATGATGCATCATTTCGGACACCACGACTGGAAAAGATAGACAGAAGGGATTTAAGTATAATGATCTGCTGATATATCATAGCCTTTACATTATATTCCTACCATTTTTTCAAGACCTCCATTATTTATAAGAGGGGATTTTTCCATAAACAAATTTATCTACTTGGGTACTTGAAAAAAAAAACTACCACTCAGCTTTATGGAGTGACCAGCATATAATTTAAAAATAAATCAACTAAAAAGGAAAGTAAAAATGAAAAACTTACCAGTATTCAAATTGATTGCCCCTCTGTTTATTGCGATGTTTTTGTAAAGAATTCAGTTTAATAATTTGCTGATATATCATAGCCTTTATGTTATATTCCTACCATTTTTTCAAGACCTCCATTATTTATAAGAGGGGATTTTTCCATAAACAAATTTATCTACTTACTTAGGTACTTGGAAAAAAAAACTACCACTCAGCTTTATGGAGTGACCAGCAAATAATTTAAAAATAAATCACTTAAAAAGGAAAGTAAAAATGAAAAACTTACCAGTATTCAAATTGATTGCCCCTCTGTTTATTGCGATGTTTTTGTAAAGAATTCAGTTTGCCTGATCTGAAGTCAAAGGATACTCCTGGAATATTTCCTCTGATTACTTGAAGAACCTCACTTCTTGTTCTCAGCTTTTTACCACAGGGACTGAAACACAACCAAGTAAATAATGTTAGAATGAATGACAAGAGATTGATTAAACAACCAATCATTTGATTTAGTACAAACCTAAGGTTTGTCCACAAACAAGTTTTCAATTGATACTGTCCAAACAAGGCACTTGGTGAAATTTGGAGGTCTCCAGCTTCACCACAAATAATTTACAATCTAGATCAGATTTCAGAAACTTGGGCTCTGTGTGGTTGAATTTGGAGGCAAGGATACATGGGACTATGTCTCCTCTTCTCCATGATGATACAACATTTTAGTCCGCTATCTTACCTATAGTAGAAGACATCAACTTTGCCCACTGACAATCCTTTATTTCTCGTTACTTCTTCCCGGTACCATCCTGGAGGCAGCTGAGGACATTCATACCGCTTCTTGGTGGGCAACATTTTCAACAAGTTAGAAACCTGTAAAAAAAGATGATGAGAAAAATACACCTAATGTTTGGTAAGGCAGATGTGATACCAAGCTAAGTGGACTGTCATTGGCTAAATTTGTCAGATGATGAGAAAAATACACCTAATGTTTGGTAAGGCAGATGTGATACCAAGCTAAGTGGACTGTCATTGGCTAAATTTGTCATGTATGGTAGCTACCTAACATGTTTGTATTTTCAGAGGATCTGATGTCTTTTTATTAAAAACCTATGAATCTCATGGACTTTTTCTTTCTCAATACTACCCATAGAAAAGATGAGACCTATGATGGTTTGTTATCAAAATCAAACTTCCATCCATCTACCATGTTTATCAGATTTCTTACCTGAGAAAGACAGCTTTTTGGCCTATTGACAATTCTGATGTCAATTTGTCAGAAAGTGCTTGAGGATTTGAACAAAAGACACTTCACCTTAAAACTAAAGAGCTTTTTGGCCTATTGACAATTCTGATGTCAATTTGTCAGAAAGTGCTTGAGGATTTGAACAAAAGACACTTCACCTTAAAACTAAAACCAGAAAAAACAAAAAAGAGAATAATCAAGCCTTTTTAAGTTCAAAGATAAATAAAATGAAATTATGAAATCTTTAAGAAAAAAAAAAAAAAATTGTTGTTACTTGTTGTTGCTAGAGTACGGTACGGTTATTTTCGAAAGTGTACGGTATGTGAAACATCTGGCAACGCTTCAAATTTGGTAAATTGGTACGAAATTTCAAATTTTCTGGAATGTAAAAAATAAAAATTTCGTTTAATTTTTTTACGTTTATTGCTTTTGCTTTATTGGATTGGAATAATAGAACAACTGATAATATCCATTAATAGTTCGATATCTCAGTGAAAGTTGGTGTTTTACGACATCATCAATCATCAACTGATCAACACATTGCTACTTTCAATCCTATGCGGGAATTCATCAACAATGAGAAACTTCATCATGAGGCTGAGTTTACACGATTCAAATATAACCATGGCAAAGTTTACGCCGATGCTAAGGAACATGCTGCCCGGAAAACTGTGTTCACTCATAACTTGAGGTGAGGGGGAGAAAGTTTTGAATTCTTTTGTTTTTTAGTTATTTTACGAAGTGTCGTATATATTCTTAAAATTATCTTGGAAACAGTTCGAAATATCGGAGGTTTTCCGATTTTTCTAGTAATATTGCCTAAATATCCCTATAGTTTTCCATAAATCTTCTTCTTTTCCTTCCCTTTTCTCGTGTATAATTTTTAGTTATTTTACGAAGTGTCGTATATATTCTTAAAATTATCTTGGAAACAGTTCGAAATATCGGGGGTTTTCCGATTTTTCTAGTAATATTGCCTAAATATCCCTATAGTTTTCCATAAATCTTCTTCTTTTCCTTCCCTTTTCTCGTGTATAGACGGAGTCGGCGTTTTTCGTCAGCCTCTCAATCAGTCCTTGGGTGATTGCTTTGGGCTGACATTTGGTTTTGGCTAAAAGTTTTTAACGAGTGGATACCCTTCCCACTCAACCTTTGCTATTTCTGTAGCAAGGAAAATTTCAGACTGAGTCCCCAGCCAAACTAAGCTGGTCTACTCCCTGTTAAAGTCCCCCAACCAGACTTCCAGTGGCGTAGCGTGGTCTAAATTCAAGTGTAAGGCGTGTAGGGTACTAATTTCCATCATCCATGCTCTTCATGGATTGGCATCTTCAGTTTTCCATAATAAATAAATAAATTAACAAACAATATTAAATGAATATTTCCAGGTATATTCACTCAAAGAATCGTGCCGGTCTGAGTTACAAGTTAGGAATCAATCATTTAGCAGATAGAACTGACGAGGAACTGAAAGCTCTGCGAGGATTCAGACGTACCTCTGGATACAATGGAGGCAATGCATTCCCCTATAAGAATATCAAGAAGTCAGACTATCCTGCTAGCTTGGATTGGACTCTGTATGGTGCTGTCACTCCCGTCAAAGGTTTGATATATGCTTTTTTTTTTTCATTTATTTATTATTATTACTTTTTTTTTCAAGTAAAGACTTACTTACGAACATTAAAATTCCCTGAATATTTTCCAGCGCCTAAATGGGAAGTATCGTGTCTCTTCTCGTCTATCTAATGTCGCATACCACGGGATGGGCAATTGGGCTTGCTTTAACACAAACCACAGGAGTCTAAGGTGGCATTTGTTTCATTGGTACGACATGAAAATGGCGCGGCGCTGAAACACCCATCTAAAAAAAAAAAGATATTTATTGAAAAATCACTGGTGTCTCTTCCTTGAATTTTCTGAAAATCCCTAGGGTAGTAACCACTCCCATTTCAATTTGATGCTTTCTTGTGTTCTAGATCTCAGCAGACAAAGAGTTGGTGCCAAATGCAGAAACAGAAAGGTAAGAAAGTAATGATACTTGAGAACTAAATTATAGTCATTGTTCTGAAAAAAAAAGGGGAAAAATCCATAGACACATGCTGGTACCCTATATTTCACTTTATATCTCAAGATAATTTCCAGTTTAACAAAATCACAGGTCAAAATTATTATATACCTACTAGTACCATTGGTATAACAAAACTAGATAATATATATTATATATCTGTTAGAAACTTATGAACATTTAGAATTGGACAAAGTTAAAATTTATGTACCTATAATAAGTGCAAATAATTAGATACCCATAAGTACTTAAATATGACAAGTACAAAATATTATTTGGTTTTTTAAGCTTAAACCAACCAGAAGAAGAAATTGACATGTGGAGTGAAAACCCAGGAATTGATGAAAATGGACAAAAAGACACCATTGATGAGAATATTGACAATGTAAATGATGAAATTGATGAACAACCACAAGATACCAACGTAGAGGAGGTATAGGAGTTTGTGTTTTGTGTGATTTAACAAACTAACCCAGTCCTCGTCCTGCTAATAAATCCAATTAAACATACCTGGTTGAAAATAAAAATGTACAATGTCTGTCTCTCCTTTTGTACTCGTATTTTTTCTTCTTTCCTTCCTTTGCTTTCTCATCTCTCTATCACTTGATTGTTGTGTATTTCAAAAATAATATTAATAGTTTCCATTAACCCTAAGCTAGCTTATTAAGACCGCAAGATTATTTCGGGGTTAATCGAGATATATGTGTGTAAATCCAAAATGGACCTCAAGCCCGAAATAATCAGAAGTAATAGGCCCTGATGTTAGAATATTATGCCTTGTTTATGCGGTCCCAATGTGCAAATTCCCTTTCTCCCCGCAGTCCGTAGTAGAACTTGTACTTTTTTCTTCAAAGTGCTGTAACAATTTTGGGTAATAGGTATGTCATTCGGGCTTTTAATCCATGAGTACTTATCCTTGTATCTTGTGCGCATACTTATCCTTGAGTTTGATAATTATAAGTATGTATACGTACATGTTTTTCTTTTAGTAAACCTCTCGTGTAACAATTTTGGGTAATAGGTATGTCATTCGGGCTTTTAATCCATGAGTACGTATCCTTGTATCTTGTGCGCATACTTATCCTTGAGTTTGATAATTATAAGTATGTATACGTACATGTTTTTCTTTTAGTAAACCTCTCTAGTAAACATCTAGTACCTCTCAGTTATGCTTTGTTTATTGAAAATGAAACACATACACAGACATATGAACTGGCTCGACTTTGCCTCGAACTACCAACCTCCGGATCCAAAGTCCACCTCGCTAACCACTAAAGTTCTAACTTTACGCGAGTATTTTGTGATGCATCGGTGTTGCCCTTGTTTTAGGTAAAGTACGTCAGTGAGATAGAATTGGTAAGGAATCATATTGATGGATTACTGCAGGTGTGTCCTTTCCTACCAAAAGACGTACCCGAGGAAGTGTGTTATTGTCGGTAAAATACTCCCAGCGCCTTGCTTTGGACGTACATCCCTTCCCTGCGAATGTTCACTTGAATGATGAAATAATTTCCCCAAATGAAAACATTTTTCTTTAATTTCTTTAGTTTGTTTTTATGATTACCTAATTAATAATTCTATTTTTACTTTACTAGTTAACTTTGTGATAATCTACGTACTTTAGCAGCCCCACGTCAAAGAACTATCTATGAGAAGTATAGTCATTCCCTGTTTTCCATTGAGCTGTGCTATGAAACATTCTGCAATTTTCACATCCTCCACCTAATAAGCAAGAATAGTAATATTAAAGGCCATGTCTTCATCCAAAAACATGTTTCATATGACTGACCAAGGAATCTCTAACATGAACAGGTACGTAGTAGACTTATCATATTAATTTCAATTCACTTGTTTTACAGAGTATAACTCAAGTAAATACCCTGAATTTTACCCTAATTCAGCTGATGTCCAAACAAGTAACTTTAATTTCAATTCACTTGTTTTACAGAGTATAACTCAAGTAAATACCCTGAATTTTACCCTAATTCAGCTGATGTCCAAACAAGTAAATACTCTGAATTTTACCCTAATTCAGCTGATGTCCAAACAAGTAAATACCCTGAATTTTACCCTAATTCAGCTGATGTCCAAACAAATAAATACCCTGAATTTTACCCTAATTCAGCTGATGTCCAAACAAATAAATACCCTTTTTCCCTCATTAAGATGATACCCATCGTAATCTAGTTCTAAACTTCCAATAAAATTAAGGATAGTGAGTAGTGATATTTTTTTTTAACTAACAAAACGAAATATTTTTTTCTTTTTTCACACAAAAAGAAATAATAAGAGTACAAATTAATATTGTTGTGTTACCAGTCGGTTGCTTTTTCTACGTAACAAAAGGCACGACCATTCTTTAGATGTTTAATACCGCTAGGACAATACAGCGTGGTCCATTATATCTGAATATGTTCCGAATGAAAATTATACATATACAATTCAAACAGGTATTCCGCCATTAGAAAATGGTTTGTTTATTCCCAAGTAAAATGAAATTTTAATTCGATATACGTAGGTAATCAAACATATGGAGTGAAAACATGCCTTTCAAAAGTTTTCAAGTTAGTTAAATACTCGTAATTTCTATCATATAATTATCACATGCAAGAGGTTGTAATAGCATTCACAACCTTTATTGGCGACATGTTCGCAAAAATATTTTTCTAAAGCTGTGTCCACACATAGTCGACGACCGTCGATAGATGTCGATCGACTTGTCAGCCGTCGACATAGCTTAAGGCTAAAAACAGAGTGGAGGGGAGAGCATATTTCCTCTGCATGTACATTTAAAAATGCCTAGGTAATTTTCATTCAATGTAAAAATAAAATATCTCAAATTTTAATTTGGGGAAAAATATAAAGAAAAAGGAAAAGTGTATCTTATTGGTAGAAAAAATAGGATTCAAGTTTTTGGCATTGAATTTAATTAAAGTTGTTTCTTGTTTTCTCAACAGGTTTCTTTGGTTTGGTGAAGAAAACCCAGGCTAATATATTATATCACATGCAAGAGGTTGTAATAGCATTCACAACCCTTATTGGCGACATGTTCGCAAAAATATTTTTCTAAAGCTGTGTCCACACATAGTCGACGGCCGTCGATAGATGTCGATCGACTTGTCAGCCGTCGACATAGCTTAACGCTAAAAACAGAGTGGAGGGGAGAGCATTTTAAGGCGCTCTCTTCTTGATCATGATCCCTTGTGTGCCGCGTCCATTATAGTTTAGGACTATTTCACTGAGGGGAGAGCATAGAGCAAAAAGTTTATTGTTATTCAACTCGTCAATCTCGGTGCTTCCCTCAGGTGCTCAAAAGGTTTCTAGTTTCATTCGGAAGATATTCATGTGTCCCCAAGACCATTTACACCCTATATAACTTATTCCTTACCCGGAATGAAACTTGTATTCACCACTGATGCAGCTGACAAATTCTCCATTAATAAATTAATATACTACACTCCTTTTCAGAACATAACCAATGGATAAAGTTAATGCCTGGGGCATTTTCTACCACCTAACCACCGTTAATTGCGTTGATAAATAACTCATTAAATCTCGTTTTAATTTGAATTGATTAAATGTTTCAACTATTTTTAATTGAAGTAACAGTCCAGTTCTATTAGAAACAGAAATAATACCTATTATAATGAAAACTCTCGCATCAGGGTGCACGCGGTACTCGGTGCTTTGAACCCCGATTTAGCAGCCGGCATGCTCAAACGGCCGTTAAAAGGGGGGGAATGTTCGGTAGAGCGGTAGAGGCGTTCTTTCTATTTTGTTTTAGAAGCCAATGACCAGGTATTGTTTAATTCTCAGTTCGCCTTCCTTTGTCTCGTTTTCAAATCCGTCGATTAATAATTATATTATTATTAATAATCTTTTCCTGTTTTGTTTTAGACTGACATCATAAACGAAGATCAAGGAAACGAAGAGACTACACTTGAAGACAGCCAGCTCGAAGAATAATTTCAACTCAAGGACAACTAACCCTGAACACACTTGAGCGTGCATACGCTTTCTTGTAACCCCCATTATATTTATATTTATATCCTATTATTATTATTATACCCTTTTATCACTACCTTTGCTTACAATATTCAATATAAATGCTCCATGGCAATCCCAGACAGCACAGTGGGCTTGACACAAAGCTTTCCTCTAGCTTACACAGGCAAGTCTATAAGACATGATCTATTAATAATTAATTGTAGACTTTTTTATTATTTTTATAATTATTTTTTTTCCTTTTTTATTTTTAGTATAATCAAGAGTGCTTATCATATTCCTGCTAATATGAACATTAAACTATTGGACTTTTCTTGGCTCCTTCAGACGTTGAGATAATATCATGGGTCAGGAGAAGGCTGGAATTTATGTCATTGTCCTAGTAGCAATACACTTGACATATTATTACTATGTACTATAATGCTTTATTCAGTTGTTTCGTCCTGAACTACTGATTACCCAGTACAAGGACTGAAAAAATAAAAATTTGACCTGATTACCTACATTACTTTCCTTCCTATAGGATGAGGAAAGTAAAAATTGTCATTGAAAAATAAAGAGTGTCTCAACTTACTGGTATGTATCTAACTACTTGTATTGGAAAGTTTGATGTTTTTTCTTGTATTTCAGAGTATCTCATGACATTGATACTTCCAGTAGATTCCAAGATCCACCTGTGCCCTGGTCTCAGATTCAGCAAGCACCCCCGGTGCCTCCTCGTAATTATAATGCCACCAGTTCCAATATGTACCAAGGTGGCTACAATACTATGCAACCTTACTATCAAAGACCTTATGGAGGAGATTATATGGGAATGTATGGAAATATGGGGATGAATAGCTACATGTACAGAAATAATTATATGAATCGTGGTTATCCATCACAAGAAAACTTCCTAATGCCTGGCAGGTAAGATAAAGCCCATTAACTGTTTATATTCTACTACCTATGTAACTATTTACATTTTCTAAAGATTGTATTGGGAAAATAATCTTTGATTCTCATTCAAGGGTTCTCACTTTTAACTATTATTATTTTTATCCAAGCTTTTATTTATTTTAGGACAGAATTTTAAATAGGTTGTAGAGTAGTAAAATACAAAGTTCATTTTAATTCTCTTTTCACAATGTTGTTTTGTTTCAGATATATTCAAATGGCTCAAGAACTATTTTCACCTGTGTTTCAAAACAGTGATCACATGATTAGCTCTCTGCGTGACATTACATACACGGCTGATACAGCTTTAGTATCAGTACGCATGCTTTTTGATGCCCTCAATATGGTTGCTAACAATTTGTATAGAATTCGAGACTTTCTTCAGAAGTACGTAGTCAGCTTTGCAACCCTGGGTACAAGTCATTGGATATTTCATCTTATACACAGTCTGCTAGGTATAGTTTTCTCTCTCCTCTCCTTTTTATTTCCTCTAGATTTCTATTCCTCCATGTTACTCTATTACAGGATTTCAAGACTCATTTTATAAATCAAACAGTTTAGTGTTCCAGGACGTTTTTAGGCAGATTTTGCAAGAAATATAGGCCTGTGCTTTCTGGCCAAAGAGCCAACGACTTACCAGGCAAAATTTACAAAGAGTTAAATTCTTTTCAATGCTTCTCTCAGTTTGCTGCGGGCACTGGACACTTTTTCTTCCTGTTTCTTGATATCTTCTTCTGTGATGGAGACACCCATTATGAGGGGCTGTTCTGGGTTCAGGAATATTCCAGGACTCTTCTCTAGGTTTGATTTATTACCTCCCTGTCCGGTGACAGGATGGGGAAGCACATGCAATGCGGTGGCTATTGATTGTAGAATGGTTTCTTCTCGAACATGAGGTCCTACAGATTTCAATGTCTTAGGCAATTCCATAGGAGTCAATTCAGATCCAGTTGTATCACATGCTCGCAGACCTTCCAGTCTTTTCTCCCAGAACAACTGGAAATCAATCAAACCATTTCAAAGTTAATATTGATTGAGCAAGATTAAATTTTTAAAATAAAAGTATATCCTTTATAGTTACCATCTTCTTTTGTGAGGACATTACCTAGTGGAAGAAACTCTGGCAGAAATATTTTACTTCAACAATTAAATGTGACTGGCTGGAATGAACTTTAATTTTCCACCTTTTAGCAGTCCCACTGCCAATGTTCTGGGTGCATTACCCACATGCAACTGATTCATACTGCTCAAATAGAATTAATGAGTCCCTTTACCCCAGCTTCAACTTCTCAAACAATGTTGATAAAATAATAAAATCCCATGCCTTAGTTGGTATTGAACCCATGTCTCCTGATTCCTAGGCAAGTGGCAAGTGTCTTGACCACTATACTACAGAGGTAGGTACTAAATTGCCTCAAATAAATCTGTTGGTGGTAAAGCACAAAATGGGTTCAATAAATCATGTCAAGAGAAGTTGTACATATTTCATTTAGCGAACACTTACATAAAAATAATGCAAGACACATTTATTATTTTCTGATAAACCTAAGTAATACCTACAGACATGTTATTGTAAAAGTTTCTGACACTTGTCATAGTAGGTACCTATGATAATAAAACAGAGTTCATTTACAGCCCATAGGTACTAATTTTATTATTGGCACTGATTGCTACTTACATAAAATACTCAGCTCTTCAACTATTGTCCGATACGGATGAGTGTATCCTGGAATGCGATCCTGCCAAAAATCACTTGACCTCTTGCTTGCTTGTTAGGTCACTAGGCCATAAAGTGATTTCTCCTATTTGAAAATGGGATTATTTGATGTACAATTGAAGATATTTTATGTGGTAATCAGTTTTGAGGAATCAAGGGGGGATTCCTCTTTCTAAGGCCCAGGTTCACAATAGGTATTATAAAAACTTTATGTTGGTCTACTTTGGGATGTTTGGAGGTTGGAAACGGATCTCTATTTGCTTACTTAATGCTTTTCATCATGTTACTGTTGTAGACCTGGGATAAAATACATAGGGATGAGTGTATCCTGGAATACGATCCTGCCAAAAATCACTTGACCTCTTGCTTGCTTGTTGGTCACTAGGCCATAAAGTGATTTCTCCTACTTGAAAATGGGATTATTTGATGTACAATTGAAGATATTTTATGTGGTAATCAGTTTTGAGGAATCAAGGGGGGATCCCTCTTTCTAAGGCCCAGGTTCACAATAGGTATTATAATAACTTTATGTTGGTCTATTTTGGGATGTTTGGAGGTTGGAAACGGATCGCTATTTGCTTACTTTAATGCTTTTCATCATGTTAGTGTTGTAGACCTGGGATAAAATATTAAGACTGACAAGTATTTTTTCAGAGATAAGGGCTCAAGCATTTGGTACAAATTGTGTTGGTGTTGGTTTGAGATAATATTCAATATTAATCCAACTTTTATTGATTGCCTACTGTAAAGCTAAAGTTATTTACTTACTTTTACTTGACCTCTGTACCCAGATAACACTTGGGTCATGTTAGTTTCTTGTTTATTAAGTGTATGAACAGATAAGTAGGTTATGAGATATGCTCAAGTAGCTATAGTTGAAAAAACATCAAATAGATCAGGGACAAACACAAACCAGAGTATTATGTGGGGATCTGGGGTTAAGAGATTGTGTATTATAAATTGCTTATAATTTGCCTATAAGTACTTACAGTTTCACTATAGTTACTTAGGCACAGGAACCTAAACTTCAAGTTTACGAAAAAGTACTTACTTAAGTACCCTTGAGTACCTACACGAGTATAGGTAGTAAATTAACTTCATTTAGGTGTGGCAGGTACTTTAAATGATGGGATGTCTACTAAATCATAATAATCATAATCATAATAATCATAATAGTGCTTATTTATACTGCTCGCATAGGACTGAAAAGTCCCTTTACTCCAGCAGTAGGCTACTACTATTATTGTGGTCAAATTCTCAAATTATAATTATATTGAGGATAAAATTCCATACCTCGGCTGGGATTGAACCCACGTCCTCCTGTTTACCAGGAGAGCGCCTTGACCACTACACCACCGAGGTAGGTATTTGAATAAAATAATACTAAAGATATAAAATAATACTAAAGAAATAAATTTGAATAAAATAATACTAAAGATAGGTGGTGTCTTATAGAACATTGATTTATGATTAAATACCTTGACTTACACTTTATTTCTTTCCAATTTTAGCAATCTGGCAACGCTTCAAATTTGGTACAAAATTTCAAATTTTCTGGAATGTAAAAATTAAAAATTTCGTTTAATTTTTTTACGTTTATTGCTTTTGCTTTATTGGAATAATAGAACAACTGATAATATCCATTAATAGTTCGATATCTCAGTGAAAGTTGGTGTTTTACGACATCATCAATCATCAACACATACTCCATCACTCATCCAGTCCAGTGAGCAAAGAAACACAAGTCTATCTGGTACATCACAAGTACTATCTAGGTACTAACGGAGAATCAAGTCTTGCCAATGCTTCAACAAGTTACACTGATAACTCAATATCAGTAGCAGTAGTCAATCAGTTGGTGTCAGTGAAGCTTTAGCAGTGATAGCAAGATGTCTATAACTTTCTTACCTCTGCTGCTCCTGAGTGTGGGTAAGAATATTTGATTGACAAGTTACACTGATAACTCAATATCAGTAGCAGTAGTCAATCAGTTGGTGTCAGGTGTCAGTGAAGCTTTAGCAGTGATAGCAAGATGTCTATAACTTTCTTACCTCTGCTGCTCCTGAGTGTGGGTAAGAATATTTGATTTATCTTGTACTTTGACCTGTCTTGTAGTGGCTTTGATATTTATTCAGATTCAGAAGCCACAACAATGAAAAAATAAAGCTCCTTTTATCCTATACGTACTTTGACCTGTCTTGTAGTGGCTTTGATATTTATTCAGATTCAGAAGCCACAACAATGAAAAAATAAAGCTCCTTTTATCCTATAATAACTGGTCACTGCTCATTTGTGAAAGCTCCTTTTTGTGTTTGACCTAACTCTATTGTACTTTGACCTGTCTTGTAGTGGCTTTGATATTTATTCAGATTCAGAAGCCAATGAAAAAATAAAGCTCCTTTTATCCTATAATAACTGGTCACTGCTCATTTGTGAAAGCTCCTTTTTGTGTTTGACCTAACCCTATACCTAATAGTAGTGGTCACTGCTCATTTGTGACAACTCCTTTTTGTAGAAATTTCTGAACTAGTACTGTGGTTTTAGCCAATGGTTGTGGCTGTGTACACTTATTCTTATTTATGAAGCATATTGACATCTTATATTATAAAATCAAGATCCATTCACTCATTCACATTTCACACACTGATCACTCTATCTCCTGAACCACTACACCTAATTTTCAATAAGCACCAGTGAGCTAGGCTGGTTATGGCCTGGTCACTCATTTTTTTTTTTTTTTTTTTTTTTTTTTTTTTTTTTTTTTATGTGACTGGCTGGAATGAATAAATAGAACCTAGCTAAGTGAGAAGAAATAAAACCCTGTCATTCTATAGGAGGGTGTTGTGGATTCAATACCAGCCAAGGAATGGACATTTGTCCTTAGTATTTAGAATAAATAAAACCTAGCTACTTAAGTGAGAAGAAATAAAACCCTGTCATTCTATAGGAGGGTGTTGTGGATTCAATACCAGCCAAGGAATGGACATTTGTCCTTAGTATAATTTGACCACTATTAGAGTATCTAGTAAAAATAAACACTGCTAATATTACACATATTTTCATCAGTAAATGGTTTCTTCAAATTAAATTGATCCAAAGATTCTGTGTTCCCAAAATTGATCCAAAGGTCCTGTGTTCAAATCCATTTAGAAAAGTGACATAATAGTTAATCCCAAGCATTAGAAAACAACATATTACACATATTAATTTTATCCTTACCTGTTTTGGTTTTTCTTGTGTGCCTTGTTTGATTTCAGTCTTGACTTTGCTCTCTTGAGTTTTGAACACTGTAACAGGCTGCTTGAATATGGAAGCTGTTTGTCTAATTGGAGGCACTAATGATGCATCATTTCGGACACCACGACTGGAAAAGATAGACAGAAGGGATTTAAGTATAATGACATCGAAACAATTGTCCTCGTTTTTCGATTGCCATTATTTCAAAGGATTACTTTCTGATGTTCTCGTGTTGACAGCGCATCTGAATGTAGGTCCATGAATTTTGTAAAAGGAACTAAAACCTACGAAAACAGTAAGAAAGAACATTGGAACTTAGTCCTTTTTTCCGAGTCAAGTCTTGCATAAATTTCGTGGAAAACCTATTTCAGGAATGGTCAAAACCTACCAGCTCAGCAAGAATGGAACTAACGGGCTTTCGTTGAAAGTTGCTCCCATGACAACCGAGACCGAGTTGAATAAGATCTCCTGCTTCCACGCTTACGGAATACCAGATGCCACTATTGAACCTCAGTCAGTTCTACCTGATGTGTCTGATTTTAAGGTGAACATTTACCGCTTGTTCTTTCTTAGACCGCGGTTCCATGAGAATGAGAAGATTAGATACAATTGGACAGTATTAGGCAGAAAAAACCATACAAAAATATGTAAAATGTAAAATTCAATGAAAAAAAAAGTTTCAGTTACCTTCGTTCAGTTTCTTCCGAAAGTTGGTTAGTTCTTTTTTCGATGTCGTGGATTTATTGACCCATGAAGAAGTTAACTTAAGCAACTAACCGCGTTTATAGTACATCAAATCTTTGACGCATTTTTCGTGCATATTTCATCAAAATTAGACAAAATTCAATTCATTCATTCAACCAAGTATAAAACCTGAGTTATTCTTTTTTATTCATTTTCTGTTTTTATTTACTTACTTCGAGTTATGAACGAGTATTAAGCAGAAAAAACCATACAAAAATATGTAAAATGTAAAATTCAATGAAAAAAAAAAGTTTCAGTTACCTTCGTTCAGTTTCTTCCAAAAGTTGGTTAGTTCTTTTTTCGATGTCGTGGATTTATTGACCCATGAAGAAGTTAACTTAAGCAACTAAGCGCGTTTATATTACATCAAATCTTTGACGCATTTTTCCAAGCGCGTTTATAGTACATCAAATCTTTGACGCATTTTTCGTGCATATTTCATCAAAATTAGACAAAACTCAATTCATTCATTCAACCAAGTATAAAGTATAAAAGCTGAGTTATTCTTTTTTATTCATTTTCTGTTTTTATTTACTTACTTCGATTTATGAACATGAATTTCAGTACATTGGTGAAGAGCTGGTCAACGGTATCATTCTGGAGAAATGGAGATTGGTCACCTCAGAGGGAGAGAAAGTTAGCAAGTACTCACTGTGGGTGAGATACAACAAGGTAAGCATTATGTGTGGATGGGTTATTTTGTCAGAATATTTTCGAATATTTCTCCATCACAAGCAATTCAACACGGAAGCCATCCATTATTTGATATTCCGAGAAAACAATGCCTGGTTTCATGGTCTTTTACTAGAAAATGAGATTCGAGAGGCCCAAGCGTTTACGTATTTATGTGGTAGAGTTCTTGCGACAGGTTTCTCGCTTAGATCGGATTTCCTCTGGTTTCTCAAAGGGGGGCGTACGGTAATATTGTATTTGCGTGCGGTAATTCATAGTGGCTATAACAGAAGCAATTCAACACGGAAGCCATCCATTATTTGATATTCCGAGAAAACAATGCCTGGTTTCATGGTCTTTTACTAGAAAATGAGATTCCAACTCATGATCAAAAATTTCTTGTTCAAGAAAGAGTTCTCGAAGTGATGGAATGTTGTACCGAGATGGTATTTTCATATCTTTCTTTGGAAAGAAAAAAAATGTTAAAGAGTTTTACTATGTTCGAGTTACCTATCTAGATGTTAAACTCTCTGTATTAAAAAAAAGTAAAAATAAACACATTACAATGCCATCTATTTTAAACTTTCAGGCTTCAAAGGATGCTATACCTGTCAGGTATGAAATGAAAGGCTACAATTCTCTGCTTGGTTCACATTAAAAATTCCCTGAATATTTTCCAGCGCCTAAATGGAAAGTATTGTGTCTCTTCTCGTCTATCTAATGTGGCATACCACGGGATGGGCAATTGGGCTTGCTTTAACACAAACCACAGGAGTCTAAGGTGACATTTGTTTCATTGGTACGACATGAAAATGGCGCGGCGCTGAAACACCCATCTAAAAAAAAAGATATATTATTTATTGAAAAATCACTGGTGTCTCTTCCTTGAATTTTCTGAAAATCCCTAGGGTAGTATTGACTGATGGATGGTTTTCGTATGCTTATCTGTAGGAAAACTACACCTCAAGTCACTGGTTTTTAAGGGACGTTCAGCAATACCCACCTTAAATGTGTTTATTGCTATTACTAGCTAGGTTCATTACTATAAGAATTTAAATTACTTTCAGATCAATCTGTTTGTGGTTCATGCTGGAGTTTTGGTACCACTGGAGCAGTGGAAGGAGCATACTATATGAAACACAAGAAGTTGGCTGTACTCTCTCAACAGGTAAGAAAGTGGAACTTTGCCGGCTTAGATAACTGATAAATAAAATTGATTGCGAATAATTTCAAGTTCACAAAATGTCCTTTTTCACAGTAAACTGTGTAGAAGACCCCAAGTCACGATGATATATTATTCTCTCTCCCCAGGCGCTGATAGATTGCAGTTGGGGTTACGGTAACAATGGCTGTGATGGAGGTGAAGACTTCAGATCCTATCAGTGGATTATGAAACATGGTCTACCTACTCAAGATGACTACGGTCCATACTTGGGACAGGTATGTACTTAGCCAAACACACGCGTTAAGCAACGTTGTGTTTGGTTCGTATCTGGAGTGACCCTTCTATCATGTACTCTGGCTAGCTCAGGATTTACTACGAAACTTTGTGAGGCAAGATCTCTTCTGTATGGTAACAGCCAAACACACGCGTTAAACAACGTTGTGTTTGGTTCATATCTGGAGTGACCCTTCTATCATGTACTCTGGCTAGCTCAGGATTTACTACGAAACTTTGTGAGGCAAGATCTCTTCTGTATGGTAAAATGAATGGGGTTTCCATAAAGCAACCTCCTTGGCCGAGTGGGTATCACACTAGGCTTGCATGCCGGAGGTCCCGGGTCGGAGTTTTTTCGGCTCTGTCCTTGGAGTTTGGGGTAAACTCAGCCTCGTGAGGACAACTGAGTAGCTACTTTAATCAAGTAAAGACCATTGGTGGCATTCCCAGTGTTAAATGATTATTGAAATATTTAAATTGATTGCAAAGAAGGCACTTAGCAATGATATCCACAAAAGTTGCGAAAAGGTTCTGCTTTACCGCAAAGCCTAGAACCTAAATTCTCGAGGGCTTACAGTAACGAGTGTCTATAATCAACAAGTACAAATACCTATGATAACTTATATTGTGTTCTAGGACGCTTACTGTCACATTGCTAATACCACAGCCACAGCTACCATGACAGGATTTGTTAACGTGACACCAAATAGTGAAGATGCTTTGAAATTGGCTTTGGCTAAACACGGTCCCGTCTCGGTTGCTATCGATGCCTCTCAGAAATCGTTCTCATTCTATGTCAATGGAGTTTATTATGACGAGAAATGCAGTAAGTACCTGTTATCCAAGAAAAAGAATAATAAAAAAATAGTTGTGTTAAGCATAAATGCTTGTCACAAACTTCGTTTCCCCCTTAAAAGATTACGCTTTTTTTTATCTTGGACTAAAACCAACAAACTCCAGATCCAAAGTCCGCCGTGGTAACCATTTCACCACTGAAGTTCATACGAGGTAAGGTAGAGCGACCTCCGTGGTATAGGGGGTACTACACTAGGCTAGCATGCCGGAGGTCCTGGTTTCAATTCCCGGCGGAGTTGAAGTTTTTTCTACGCTGTGCTTGGAGTTCGGGGTGCATCCAGCCTATCCACAAAAGTTGTGAGAAGGAGAAAAGACTTTACTTTATCACAAATAATTTTGGGGTCGAGTGGATTGGAACAAATCACATGCCTTCAGGCACACTCCATTTGTCAAGAGTCTAGGTTTACCTGCCCTTGGGATCAATTTAATTTGAGGAAATTATTTACTGTTGAAATCAGTAATTTATTGATGAAATTAGAAATTTGATTGTTTTTGACATCCCTCTTATTTTCTATTGCAGATAATTCTCCCGATGGTTTAGACCATGCAGTGCTAGCAGTTGGCTACGGAGAACTTGATGGAAAACCTTACTGGCAAGTGAAGAACTCTTGGTCTACCTATTGGGGCAACCAGGGCTACGTGTTGATGTCCATCAAAGATAACAACTGTGGGGTTATGACAGCTCCTACCTATGTAACCATGTAAACCAGCTTCAGTTACATTGTCAAATTATATCATTTATTTTAAAGTTTATTTTTATTTTGGCGTGTCAACACAAAATTAAATGTTAAGTTTATTTTTAAACAAAAGACAAAAGAAATTCCTTTTAATGAAAAATTATCCAATGAATATTAAATAAATGTATGAATCTTTGTTAAATAAGAAGCTACCTACAAACATCCTACTTTTTTCCAGTACATTATTGTGTGACTGTGTTTTTGATATGAAATTTACAATTGATGCTGAGTAAACGTATGTATATGTACCTCGATCTGATATCCCGAATTTTTTAAATGTGATATTTATGAACGTGAAAATACCTATCATTCCAGAAACTTACACGTTCTTTTTATTTTTTTAGACCTTTTACAGGCATAAGATAGACATAGTACTTGTAATGTATCTATTTGAGTTAATTATTATTTTAGACCATGATCTGAATTTATAGACGAATTAATTTGTTAGTTGTATGTACATCAGTCGAACCTGTCTAAGGGGAAAACCTGGATAACAGGGAAAAAAATCGTGGTGCCTTCATGACAACCTCTCTAAGTAGGACACTTTTTTAACTGGGAAACCTGGATAAGTGGGAAAAAAGTGTCGGTCCCTTGGATTCCCACTTAGGTTAGACTGTACTATGACGGCGCAGCGCGGCGTAACATCGCGATCTAAACACATTATAGTTTTTGTGTTGGTAGGTATGAGGTTAGGTAGGTAGGTAGGCACTTAAAAACCGGAAGCAATTATTATTATAATTAATACGCAACAAATAGTGTCTCTAATGCCGCTTTGAATTTGAAATTAGGCCAGGCACGGAAAGAGGCCCATTACACGTTCTTTTTATTTTTCTAGACCTTTTACAGGCATAAGATAGACATAGTACGTGTAATGTATCTATTTGAGTTAATTATTATTTTAGACCATGATCTGAATTTATAGACGAATTAATTTGTTAGTTGTATGTACAATCGAACCTGTCTAAGGGGAAAACCTGGATAACAGGAAAAAAAATCGTGGTCCCTTCATGACAACCTCTCTAAGTAGGACACTTTTTTAACTGGGAAACCTGGATGAGTGGGAAAAAAGTGTCGGTCCCTTGGATTCCCACTTAGGTTAGACTGTACTATGACGGCGCAGCGCGGCGTAACATCGCGATCTAAACACATTATAGTTTTTGTGTTGGTAGGTATGAGGTTAGGTAGGTACCTAGGTAGGCACTTAAAAACCGGAAGTAATTATTATTATAATTAATACGCAACAAATAGTGTCTCTAATGCCGCTTTGAATTTGAAATCAGGCCAGGCACGGAAAGAGGCCCAAGCGTTTACGTATTTATGTGGTAGAGTTCTTGCGACAGAGGTTTCTCGCTTAGATCGGATTTCCTCTGGTTTCTCAAAGGGGGGCGTACGGTAATATTGTATTTGCGTGCGGTAATTCATAGTGGCAAACTGGCAACGTTGCTTCTCGCTCATGCCTTGCTTTGTTTTTCCTTTTTACTTTTCCGCTTTTCCCGAAAGTCCCGAAACACCTCGTCGTTTCGTCGGTATCTTGGATCAATCAGTTTAAAAAGCCGGTGTGTTTCTTAATTAACATTTTATCTAATTAAATAGTTACATTTGAAATCCTATCGGTTATCGTGTTTTTAATGAACCCGGGTTTTACTTTCTAGGAGCCGTCAAGTGTGAATTGAAGAGATCTTCACAATCCGGTATCATGCCCAACCTACCAGAGTGAGTATCAAGTAACTTTAGACCCATGAGAGGCTTCTAGGAGCCCCAGAGAAATATCTGGAATCGCCTAATGAGATAGATCCAAATAATGTGCACAAAGAAATGAAAACTCACACCGTTTTTCTCGGATGTTCTTTACATCATGTTGTTGTTGTTAACGCTGGCTACATCAAGCAGTTTCAAGACCGAGGAAGTTTGCCGCTGCAACAGGATTCGTCCACAGTGAGGTGATATACATACGTTTACTCAGCATCAATTGTAAATTTCATATCAAAAACACAGTCACACAATAATGTACTGGAAAAAAGTAGGATGTTTGTAGGTAGCTTCTTATTTAACAAAGATTCATACATTTATTTAATATTCATTGGATAATTTTTCATTAAAAGGAATTTCTTTTGTCTTTTGTTTAAAAATAAACTTAACATTTAATTTTGTGTTGACACGCCAAAATAAAAATAAACTTTAAAATAAATGATATAATTTGACAATGTAACTGAAGCTGGTTTACATGGTTACATAGGTAGGAGCTGTCATAACCCCACAGTTGTTATCTTTGATGGACATCAACACGTAGCCCTGGTTGCCCCAATAGGTAGACCAAGAGTTCTTCACTTGCCAGTAAGGTTTTCCATCGAGTTCTCCGTAGCCAACTGCTAGCACTGCATGGTCCAAACCATCCGGAGAATTATCTGCAATAGAAAATAAGAGGGATGTCAAAAACAATCAAATTTCTAATTTCATCAATAAATTACTGATTTCAACAGTAAATAATTTCCTCAAATTAAATTGATCCCAAGGGCAGGTAAACCTAGACTCTTGACAAATGGCGTGTGCCTGAAGGCATGTGATATGTTCCAATCCACTCGACCCCAAAATTATTTGTGATAAAGTAAAGTCTTCCGAGTTCTCCGTAGCCAACTGCTAGAACTGCATGGTCCAAACCATCGGGAGAATTATCTGCAATAGAAAATAAGAGGGATGTCAAAAATAATCAAATTTCTAATTTCATCAATAAATTACTGATTTAAACAGTAAATAATTTCCTCAAATTAAATTGATCCCAAGGGCAGGTAAACCTGACTCTTGACAAATGGCGTGTGCCTGAAGGCATGTGATATGTTCCAATCCACTCGACCCCAAAATTATTTGTGATAAAGTAAAGTCTTTTCTCCTTCTCACAACTTTTGTGGATAGGCTGAATGCACCCCGAACTCCAAGCACAGCGTAGAAAAAACTTCAACTCCGCCGGGAATTGAATCTGGGACCTCCGGCATGCTAGCCTAGTGTAGTACCCCCTATACCACGGAGGTTGCTCTACCATAAATATTATTGACCTTGTATGAACTTCAGTGGTGAAATGGTTACCGCGGCGGACTTTGGATCTGGAGTTTGTTGGTTTTAGTCCAAGATAAAAAAAGCGTAATCTTTTAAGGGGGAAACGAAGTTTGTGACAAGCATTTATGCTTAAAACAACTATTTTTTTTATTATTCTTTTTCTTGGATAACAGGTACTTACTGCATTTCTCGTCATAATAAACTCCATTGACATAGAATGAGAACGATTTTGCAATCGAAAAACGAGGACAATTTTTTCGATACTGGGCATCGAACCCGGGGCCTTCTTCATAATAATAGTACTTACCTCCATAGTAGTCAATTCTGCTCTTCTTTTCGCCCTTGTCATACCATGCATAGAAAGGCTCTTTAATTTCAGCAAAGGGAATATAGAGATTTCCCTTCACAATGTAGTTGGGACTGAACTTGGGGGGTGATTCGGTACATGATACCAATGCTAAAATTGGAAAGAAATAAAGTGTAAGTCAAGGTATTTAATCATAAATCAATGTTCTATAAGACACCACCTATCTTTAGTATTATTTTATTCAAATTTATTTCTTTAGTATTATTTTATATCTTTAGTATTATTTTATTCAAATACCTACCTCGGTGGTGTAGTGGTCAAGGCGCTCTCCTGGTAAACAGGAGGACGTGGGTTCAATCCCAGCCGAGGTATGGAATTTTATCCTCAATATAATTATAATTTGAGAATTTGACCACAATAATAGTAGTAGCCTACTGCTGGAGTAAAGGGACTTTTCAGTCCTATGCGAGCAGTATAAATAAGCACTATTATGATTATTATGATTATGATTATTATGATTTAGTAGACATCCCATCATTTAAAGTACCTGCCACACCTAAATGAAGTTAATTTACTACCTATACTCGTGTAGGTACTCAAGGGTACTTAAGTAAGTACTTTTTCGTAAACTTGAAGTTTAGGTTCCTGTGCCTAAGTAACTATAGTGAAACTGTAAGGACTTATAGGCAAATTACTAAGCAATTTATAATACACAATCTCTTAACCCCAGATCCCCACATAATACTCTGGTTTGTATTTGTCCCTGATCTATTTGATGTTTTTTCAACTATAGCTACTTGAGCATATCTCATAACCTACTTATCTGTTCATACACTTAATAAACTACTTATAGGCAAATTATAAGCAATTTATAATACACAATCTCTTAACCCCAGATCCCCACATAATACTCTGGTTTGTGTTTGTCCCTGATCTATTTGATGTTTTTTCAACTATAGCTACTTGAGCATATCTCATAACCTACTTATCTGTTCATACACTTAATAAACAAGAAACTAACATGACCCAAGTGTTATCATTCTGGGTACAGAGGTCAAGTAAAAGTAAGTAAATAACTTTAGCTTTACAGTAGGCAATCAATAAAAGTTGGATTAATATTGAATATTATGGGTACAGAGGTCAAGTAAAAGTAAGTAAATAACTTTAGCTTTACAGTAGGCAATCAATAAAAGTTGGATTAATATTGAATATTATCTCAAACCAACACTAACACAATTTGTACCAAATGCTTGAGCCCTTATCTCTGAAAAAATACTTGTCAGTCTTAATATTTTATCCCAGGTCTACAACAGTAACATGATGAAAAGCATTAAGTAAGCAAATAGAGATCCGTTTCCAACCTCCAAACATCCCAAAGCACAGGCCTGTATTTCTTGCAAAATCTGCCTAAAAACGTCCTGGAACACTAAACTATTTGATTTATAAAATGAGTCTTGAAATCCTGTAATAGAGTAACATGGAGGAATAGAAATCTACTGGACACCTTTAATTTTTCCCCCCTGACAAATAATTATTTGTCTTATAAAATCAGTGATCAAAATTTCAATTTCCTGGACGATATTCATTTGTGCAAATTCCTTGTTCTTCTGAAATATCGGCCCCATCAAATTTTACTTAATGAAAACGTAATCTCTTTTTTCTTATGAACCATTATCCACTTGTGCAATTGTGAAGGCACATGTAAAATTTCTTTGAAGTGTTCATCACGAATTTCTGGGCAGGGATTTCCTAATCCTTGGATTAAATGAGCAACTTTCTCAGGAGATAATTTCAACACAAATGCGATTGTGAAAACAAGTTTCAAGTCACATAAGGTGACTTGCTGTATGGTCTCTATTACTTCCCTCAAAGTATCTTTCAGTCTTAGTCCCTGTAATATTATTATCCATATAGTTTATCCTAATTTGACTTGAATTTTTTGCGGCCTACGTATGAGTACGTAATTTATCCAATTTTAACTCGTTAAGGTATTATTCTCACTCACACCCTACACATCTGTACATAGATTATCCAATTTTAGATTAGATCTCTTATTTATTTCCATTTTCTGTTTACCAAATTTTTCTTGGTAAAATATTGTAACATATACAATTCCTATATTAAACCCCTAGTCATAAGTTTGTATATTTTCGGAATTGTACACTTTTTTTTAACTTTCTATTATTTTACTGTAAAATGATCGTGATGTAAAAAATAAAATGAGATACGAATTGCAATATGAACTCCACCCGGGTGTTTTTCTACTTCATCAGTAAAAGCCAGGTCTACAGTTTCTTGTTAACTTTATGTTGATCCACTGTTATACGTTTTGCATGTATCTGCGTTCGGGCAGAAGCTAAAAGTGCATTGTAACTCTCCCGCCAGATGATTCATTTTCTGTATTGAAAAAATCAAATCAATAAAATTAAAAACAGAGTCGAAATTCTGTAATTTTTTGTCACCGAATATATTATATTATTTATATTCCAATAAAGAATAAAATATTTAATAATACAGTAATAATAATAAAAAGAACCTCGTCGCCCAAACAACTTGACAAACCCAAATAAAAACAAATCGACCATGGAATGAGAAAGGGGCGTAAATGATTTTTTCAAATTTTTCAGGAGAGCAAAAAGAAAAGAAAAGAAAGCAATTTCTTTCTTCTTTGACGTTTTTATTTTTTCTATATATTGACTTCTCTCGTACTTTATCTGATTTGGACAAAGGTCTTTCATTGGTATTTTGTCCTTTTTCTCTTTTCTTCATGTACCCTTTTTCTCTTTTCTTCATGTACAAAAGAAAAATTAGAAAATATCACTTGCGACTCAGAGTAAAATATCGATATCTCTACAATGGGATGGATTTCAGTTACGCCTGTTTGTGGTCCTTTTTCTCTTTTCTTCATGTACAAAAGAAAAAATAGAAAAATTAGAAAATATCACTTGCGACTGAGAGTAAAATATCGATATCTCTACAATGGGATGGATTTCAGTTACGCCTGTTTGTGGTACCGAAGAAACCACTTGAACAAGTTGTTTTATGGAATAAAACGGAAATCCGTTTTTTGTTACTTACGCCCCTTTCTCATTCCATGGTCGAAATGATTTATTAAAAGGGGCCACAGTTTATATTTAAAAGGTAAAACCGTTGCGTTAAGTAATCTCACTGGTTGATTTTAAAAGCTTTGGAATGGATTAAGATTAGCCAATGAATGTTTGGCTTCATGCAAACGATTTAACATTACCGCAGGTCAAAGTGTGGCCCCAGGCATTAAAGTCTTTCAAAGACCTAACTCCAACCTAGGTGATCCCTTATACCGCGCATCACTGAACCCCGTGTTTAATATTAAAATATGGGAAGGAACGAGGACTTAGGTCAACAAATTCATAATAATAAACAGAACTATTTCATAAACTTGGTCATTACCTCGTAAGGCTGCAAGTTTGAAGGGCCATGGAAATACATAAAATTTACAAACTTGGAAATCAAATGGGTGTGGTAGTTAAATGCTTTCAGAATCGGAATTATAAACTAGGATGTGATACTGATGCTCTTCTTGTAGGTACTGTTTCTGGATTTTATAAACTTGGTCATTACCTCGTAAGGCTGCAAGTTTGAAGGGCCATGGAAATACATAAAATTTACAAACTTGGAAAACAAATGGGTGTGGTAGTTAAATGCTTTCAGAATCGGAATTATAAACTAGGATGTGATACTGATGCTCTTCTTGTAGGTACTGTTTCTGGTATTTCACCACAAAAGAACAAAAAATCACCTTTGAAAAACCATCTTAACCATCTCCCTAATTATGAGTTATTCAAAATTCGTCAAAAACGGACACATTAAATTTGTAGAAAACTCAAAAACAGATGTCCCTCATTTTTGTAGGTTTTAAAGAATCCCGAAATTTGCGTATACATTTTTAATAGACAATAGTGTGTTCCCCATGTAACAAAACGTAAAATATTATTTACCTAAACAAAATATATCCCCCTTTGTCCATATACTATTATTTATCTAATGGTGTCAAATAACTCAATGGTACAAAGCCTTTGTTAAAGTTACTATCAGCGACCTGCACCCATAAAGGAAGTTGATTCCCCTGCAAGTTCAATGTCTTCATGCGTAGCTGTTGTCCTGGAGTGAGGCTCAGCTCTGATGAATTAGATGCAACAAAGTTATATTTGGCTTGCACAGGTGTAAATTTGTCTACTTGAGGGTTCCAATCTGTGAAAGAAAAATGAAATTGCATTATTAATAAAAACTTTAGAAGCAACTAGATTCCAAGAAATTTATCAACTGAAGGTTAAGGACAATGAAACATAAAATACTCTCTATTTGATTGCAATACCTAAATAGTAGGTAACTAGGTACCTAACTCAAAAGATTAAAAGTCCAAACAAATAAAAAAGACCGTTTTTCCTCACCATCTGTCTTTGAAAATAAAAAGCCAGATGACTTCACAGTGAATACATACCTCCATCAGCTTTCTTCTCATCATTAGAGTCATCTTTCTGTACAACCCTTTTGATAAGGTCAATGAGTCGTGGTAAAATATAACTGAATGCTGTGATAAGAGCAGATAGAGCCATGAGATTCGCAATGACAGATGGATTTCTATTCTCACCACTTTGGACTTGATTCCACACATTGTCCATATTAGCCTGGGTTTTCTTCACCAAACCAAAGAAACCTGTTGAGAAAACAAGAAACAACTTTAATTAAATTCAATGCCAAAAACTTGAATCCTATTTCAGTAGGTAACTAGGTAACTCAAAAGATTAAAAGTCCAAACAAACAAAAAAGACCTGTTTTCCTCACCATCTGTCTTTGAAAATAAAAAGCCAGATGACTTCACAGTGAATACATACCTCCATCATTCTTTTTCTCATCATTAGAGTCATTTTTCTGTACAACCCTTTTGATAAGGTCAATGAGTCGTGGTAAAATATAACTGAATGCTGTGATGAGAGCAGATAGAGCCATGAGATTCGCAATGACAGATGGATTTCTATTCTCACCACTTTGGACTTGATTCCACACATTGTCCATATTTGCCTGGGTTTTCTTCACCAAACCAAAGAAACCTGTTGAGAAAACACGAAACAACTTTAATTAAATTCAATGCCAAAAACTTGAATCCTATTTTTTTCTACCAATAAGATACACTTTTCCTTTTTCTTTATATTTTCCCCCAAATTAAAATTCGAGATATTTTATTTTTACATTGAATGAAAATTACCTAGGCATTTTTAAAAGTACATGCAGAGGAAATGAAAAGGAGAGGAGAGAGAAAACTATACCTAGCAGACTGTGTATAAGATGAAATATCCAATGACTTGTACCCAGGGTTGCAAAGCTGACCTATTTTTTTCTACCAATAAGATACAAAATATGAAAGTAACTTTTACTCTTCACTGGTTTTGATTAAAAGTTATTTTCATATTTAGATACTTAAAATGAACCTTCACAAAGTTACTAAGTCTACCATCAATATAATAAGATACACTTTTCCTTTTTCTTTATATTTTCCCCCAAATTAAAATTTGAGATATTTTATTTTTACATTGAATGAAAATTACCTAGGCATTTTTAAATGTACATGCAGAGGAAATAAAAAGGAGAGGAGAGAGAAAACTATACCTAGCAGACTGTGTATAAGATGAAATATCCAATGACTTGTACCCAGGGTTGCAAAGCTGACTACGTACTTCTGAAGAAAGTCTCGAATTCTATACAAATTGTTAGCAACCATATTGAGGGCATCAAAAAGCATGCGTACTGATACTAAAGCTGTATCAGCCGTGTATGTAATGTCACGCAGAGAGCTAATCATGTGATCACTGTTTTGAAACACAGGTGAAAATAGTTCTTGAGCCATTTGAATATATCTGAAACAAAACAACATTGTGAAAAGAGAATTAAAATGAACTTTGTATTTTACTACTCTACAACCTATTTAAAATTCTGTCCTAAAATAAATAAAAGCTTGGATAAAAATAATAATAGTTAAAAGTGAGAACCCTTGAATGAGAACAGGACTTTGGACCCATGTCGCTCCAACCTTGCAGAGAGGTTCATCTTCAAATGTATAGATCAAAAGTGCCCGTGGGCCGAAATGCGAGAAATGTACGGTTCGCCCGATATTTAATACCAAATTTTCGATTAAACTCAAAAAAGTTAAAGCGCTTTAAAGGGAAAAAAAAAGAGTTCGCATTTCTCAGGACTTTGGCTTTCAACCCAAGTTGATCAAACTTTGCAGAGGGGTTCGTTTTCAAATGTAGATCAAATGTGCGGGCGGGCCAAACTACGAAAAATGTACGGTTCCCCCAAAATTTCAAACAGGCTCCGAGAAAAACAATTTACGCATAAATTCTGGGTCACCTTGTATACGGCGAAAGTCCTGCTATTCACTCTATTCAGGGCTAAAGTTTAAAATACGCTCGAAAAGTTCCGCTATTAAGATTTATATAAAAATCGATTTATTTTGGCCCTTCAAAAATACTATTCTTGCTTATTAGGTGGAGGATGTGAAAATTGCAGAATGTTTCATAGCACAGCTCAATGGAAAACAGGAAATGACTATACTTCTCATAGATAGTTCTTTGACGTGGGGCTGCTACAGTACGTAGATTATCACAAAGTTAACTAGTAAAAATAGAATTATTAATTAGGTAATCATAAAAACAAACTAAATTAAATTTATTACTGTCGTTATCACTTCCACAATCACAATACCCAATACCATAATTACTCACTGTTGCCAGATTAAGCTGGTAAATAGAGTGTACGGTAATGTGTGGGAATTGTACGGTAATCCAATATGCGCCTGCCTATGGCGCCTGCGCGGATACAGCGTTGCCAGATGACAATAAAAAATCGTACACTAAAATAGAAGTTACCCTACATTTGTATCGCACAGGAAACAAGTCTCTCAAACAAAATGAAATTACTTCAGTAAATCAGTATTCAGTAATAGAAAGTAAGTCTGGTGTGAGCATCACATGCCTTTCTATTACATTTACGTATTGAAAAAAAAAAAAAAAAAAAAAAACCCGCCAGCGTATTCTTGAAACTATATTACTTTATACCCACTGATACTGATTGCACAGGTAGTGTACTCTGGACCTAGACCATAAATGTTCACATTACTGCACAAGCACAGAGATTTTTGAAGTAAAAATTTGAAGAACAAGACTGTAGATTTGGGAGTAGGTAAGCGTAAGTGTAGGGAGTAGGTACCTATAAAAAATATTTTAAAACAAATGTGTTACCTCTTGGCTTGTAGGAGTTCCATTAGACATTCCATTCCCAGGTGAAGTTGTTCCTAATGATCCAAGTGGCAGCTTTAAGAATTTTTCCAACTCATCCATCTCATTAGCTAAATCAAACTGGTCATAGTCCTGAAAAATAAAGTTAACAGAATTAAAATTGGTAAATAAATCTCATGGTGTGAAAAACCTTCTGATGGTTCATTATTATTAGAGGGACTGTTTGTTTTTCCTTTTTAAGCAAGGGAAATATTTTAAACAATACATCTTTTTTTATATATTATCATGCTTAATTAGGTAATACTTACCTATTTAGTTAGGTACACACTGAGGGTGTGGTTATGTACCGGGTTGAGATGAGCTCGGATGAGGTGAGATAGGATATTGTTTCTACAGTTTTGCATTGGAGTGGTAACTTAAGCAAGGATAGCATGGGAGTGTTGGGTATTTTTTCTGACCCTCTGTCCCGGCGGCAATGTTTAAAATTTATTTTTGTTTGCTTTGTAATTCGCTTGTTTGTAATATCTAATATAAATGGCAATTTTTAAAATTTATTTTATATTTATTTTTGTTTGCTTTGTAATTCGCTTGTTTGTAATATCTAATATAAATGAAACTGTATACGGCGAAAGTCCTGCTATTCAGGGCTAAAGTTTAAAATACGCTCGAAAAGTTCCGCTATTAAGATTTATATAAAAATCGATTTATTTTGGCCCTTCAAAAATAAAAGACCCACAACTATCAGATTACTCTCCATATTAGACCCAACTAAGTAGAGAAAAATAACAATTGAAGAAATAAAGAATTCACATTGCTGCTTAATATTTGTACATACAAAATATTCCCAACAGCACTTAGGTAAGCTTAGCAAGCCTCAAGCCTCTTAAAGACGTGATAACAACCTTTTCCAGGCAAATGAATGACAAAGGCGTTTACAATGCCAGCCTCCGAATGTACAACTTGGGACTACAGTCATTTTAAACAAATTTAGCATAAATGAAAAATAATAAAATAAAATACTTAAATAGAACATCTCTCGTTCCTAATTGGACGACAAAATTATTTATTCAACAAAACCATGACTGTGGTCCCCAGTTTCCTCATTTTGCATTAAAACTGCAATCATGTGCATATGATAACCAAAAGGCGGGATTATTGCCTTGGGCAATCTCATTACGTCAGTTTTAACTGTATGCCGCACTCTTGATTATACTAAAAATAAAAAAGGAAAAAAAATAATTATAAAAATAATAAAAAAGTCTACAATTAATTATTAATAGATCATGTCTTATAGCCAATTTTTAAAATTTATTTTATATTTATTTTTGTTTGCTTTGAAATTCCCACCAAATTTTGAATTTCCCACCAAGTTTACACGCTCATGAAGGCTGTGTTAAGTTACCACATCATTTTCTACATGCCAAGAAAGGACGGGAATGGCCTATCTCAACCCGATACATAACCACACCCAGAAAGGAAAGGATAAGGTTGATTAACTCAGGGATAGGCTGCCTACATTTTTTTTTCTTTATATATATAAATATCTAGCATCCTCACTTTAAAAAAGATAAAAAATTAAATTGAGGTTTCACTCTGAGGGAAGATCTTCCTATGTATTATAATTACACTCATACTTACACCACAATAATCTTCCTCATTAAAGATTTGTGGAGGTAATGGATTACTTTTGACTGTGGAATCACTAGGTGTTGCTTTACTGTTCTGTTGCATGAATTCCTTTTCATTTTCTTTACCAGGCTCTGTGATGTCTATTACAGAAGGCATGTTTTCACTCCATATGTTTGATTACCTACGTATTTCGAATTAAAATTTCATTTTACTTGGTAATAAACAAACCATTTTCTAATAGCGGAATACCTATTTGAATTGTATATGTATAATTTTCATTCGGAACATATTCAGATGTAATGGACCACGCTGTATTGTCCTAGCGGTATTAAATCTAAAGAATAGTGCACCATTTCAAAGGCCACTTTTGGTAGATCAATTGTTTACAGCTTTCCACTATAGATCTTTATTTCAATGAGTCGAGTGACTGAACTATAAGTTTTCACTCTTGGTTGAAGTGTGTACCCAAGCATGTCATGAGCTAGCTTTGTATAATACTCAGTGCAATGTTTCCATTTAAGGTATGTTTTTCATTCAGCACCATTTCAAAGGCCACTTTTGGTAGATAATTGTTTACAGCCTTCTACTATAGATCTTTATTTCAATGAGTCGAGTGACTGAACTATAAGTACAAGTTTTCACTCTTGGTTGAAGTGTGTACCCAAGCATGTCATGAGCTAGCTTTGTATAATACTCAGTGCAATGTTTCCATTTAAGGTATGACTCAGTTCTTAGAAAGTGACTAAGTAAATGACCATTTTGTAGTTTATAGGTATTAGGTACATGAAGGCCTTGCATTTCATTATCAAATGGCAATAAGATTAGGAAGAGAATATCAAGGTGATGGTATGGACATACATTTTATTAATACCCTAGACCTTCTAGACACCCAAATCCAAAGCAAGTAGTGTACTTTTAGAGTACATACCATAGTTTTCCTATTTTTTTTTCATTAAATTTCCAACATGCTCACCTCTTTATTCCCGGAAAGTCCTGATATAAACACTTTTACTGTCATGTTCACAATGGTCATATTATAATTACACTCATACTTACACCACAATAATCTTCCTCATTAAAAATTTGTGGAGGTAATGGATTGCTTTTCACTGTGGAATCACTAGGTGTTGCTTTACTGTTCTGTTGCATGAATTCCTTTTCATTTTCTTTACCAGGCTCTGTGATGTCTATTACAGTATAATCTATATTCTTACTATCTAAAATCATCAGGACCCTTTGTTGTCGCTTTTTCACCTGAAAAATAGAAAGAATGTCAAACAATATTAAAATGATATTGGTAATTAAAAGCACCATTTCAAAGGCCACTTTTGGTAGATCAATTGTTTACAGCTTTCCACTATAGATCTTTATTTCAATGAGTCGAGTGACTGAACTATAAGTACAAGTTTTCACTCTTGGTTGAAGTGTGTACCCAAGCATGTCATGAGCTAGCTTTGTATAATACTCAGTGCAATGTTTCCATTTAAGGTATGACTCAGTTCTTAGAAAGTGACTAAGTAAATGACCATTTTGTAGTTTATAGGTATTAGGTACATGAAGGCCTTGCATTTCATTATCAAATGGCAATAAGATTAGGAAGAGAATATCAAGGTGATGGTATGGACATACATTTTATTAATACCCTAGACCTTCTAGACACCCAAATCCAAAGCAAGTAGTGTACTTTTAGAGTACATACCATAGTTTTCCTATTTTTTTTTCATTAAATTTCCAACATGCTCACCTCTTTATTCCCGGAAAGTCCTGATATAAACACTTTTACTGTCATGTTCACAATGGTTGATTCAGTCTAGCAAAGATTCGCACAATAAATTATCTTTTCTATTTATATTATTTGGAAGGTACACTGATAATGTAGAAGATGATATAGCGATGTTTGTATGTTTTAGCTTTAATTAAACAATTTCACTTCACTGTTCATAATACAAAATTAAAATTAAAAAAATAAATACAAACAGCTTCCGACAGCTCCGAACTCTCGACCTCCATACGGTGTTGCCACTGTTGCCAGATTCATCAAATATTGTGTTCCGGAGTTCCGGACTTTACCGGGATTTTGGGGATTTTCCCAAATCGGAAACTATTTTATTTTAATTTTTGGTTCCATCATAAACCCGTTATGGTTCGCCCAAAGTAGAACCAAATTTATTTTCGTAAAGGTTATAGGGCGTTTTTTCTATAAAGTTTTTATTTCTACCCGAAAAAATACCCCATTTCTCACCCCTTTCACACCACGTACGGTATTCGAAATTTTGTACGGTTTTTTCATTTTTGAAATCTTTGGCAACGCTGGACAACTGTGCCTCCTCTTCAGGGATTTTCCGAAAAAATCAGAAAATCCCGAAATCTAAAATTTAGGGACTATGCACTTCTTCGTCTTCGTACCTAAATTTGAAATTTTGAATTTATCATCTAGGATTCTAGGTTTCTAGGTAGGTAGAAGTAGTCCAAGCTTTAATTTGATACTGGCAAAAAATGATAAGTTATCAGTTACTTAAAGTGAGAATCCTGTATTTTACGGAAAACTGAAGGACTTCACTGGTTTCTAAGTAGGTAGAAGTAGTCCAAACTTTAATTTGATACTGGCAAAAAATGATAAGTTATCAGTTACTTAAAGTGAGAATCCTGTATTTTACGGAAAACTGAAGGACTTCACTCAAGAAACATCAAAAGAAATTCCAGTGTTTCAAAGGCAGGTGAATTTCCATGGTTAACTCTGGTTCCTACTGTTTGACTGTTCATCTAGGTTTCTAGGTAGGTAGAAGTAGTCCAAGCTTTAATTTGATACTGCAAAAAATGATAAGTTATCAGTTACTTAAAGTGAGAATCCTGTATTTTACGGAAAACTGAAGGAGTTCACTCAAGAAACATCAAAAGAAATTCCAGTGTTTCAAAGGCAGGTGAATTTCCATGGTTAACTCTGGTTCCTACTGTTTGACTGTTTCACAAAGGTTGGAAAATTGTTTGGTGTAATGGGACTCCTTCATCCTAACCGACACCAACAGTGTGAATAAGGTAAGTAGGTGATCATCAATCATGTAATTTGCTATGTCTTCTGTTCAAAAGCTTGCCCAAACTACCTATTTCTTACACACCAAGTCTTCACTCCACCCTTGTCACTCCCACTCCAGTCCTATTGTTTTTTTGACATACTTCAGCTTTTTTTTTATAGGACTTAAAGTTGGCACGTACCTTACTGTTTGGTATTGGATGGTTCGGGTCTGAATTCCAGACCCGTCTTCAGCAAATTGTCAATGTGTTATCATTCGCGAACTTGTCAATTATCTATTTCTTACACACCAAGTCTTCACTCCACCCTTGTCACTCCCACTCCAGTCCTATTGTTTTTTTTTGACATACTTCAGCTTATTTTTTTTATAGGACTTAAAGTTGGCACGTACCTTACTGTTTGGTATTGGACGGTTTGGGTCTGAATCCCAGACCCGTCTTCAGCAAATTGTCAATGTGTTATCATTTGCGAACTTGTCAATTAGAACATAAAAAAACGGAAATGCAAAACAGATAACATTCTACGGAAAAAAAAAAAAAAAAAAAAAAAAAAAAAACCAAAAAAAAAATTTGAGAAAAATCGGAAACTCCCGAAATTCCAAACCGTTCCCGAGATATTGACGATTTTTTAGTTCCCCATAAGAAATACACAGGGAACACAGTTTGAGGCCAGCAAAACTTTTCCTGCCTTTAATATTTTCTCTCGCTTTTAGTTTTGGGTTTTCGTTTCTTCGAGACAAGACTCAGGGACGATATTAGTTTTCAGGGGCGAAGCCAAGGAAGCGCGACCTCACACACCCCGCGAAGCACCGGGAGCGCGCAGCGCGACCGTATCAGACGGGGTCGGCGTTTTTCGTCAGCCTTTCAATTAGCTCTGTCTAGGGTGATTGCTTTGGGCTGACATTTGGTTTTGGCTACAAATGTATGCCCTTCGCACTCAACCTCTGCTATTTCTTTAGCTAGGGAAATTCAGGCTGGTATACTCACTGTTTAAAGTCCCCAGCCAGACTAAGTTGGTCTACTCTCTGTTTAACGTCCCCCAGACAGGTAATATATTTAGTTTACATTAGGTATTTGCATATTAATTGGCCACCTAGCCTTTTTCCTGACCTGCGCTATGAAGGAAAACAGCCCGTTCACACTGCACGAAAATCGGAATCAGTTCCATTTTCAAAAGGAAAATACAACTTACGTGTTTCTTGTTTGTTCTAGGTTCCGTCATGGAGGATTGTAGAATTGTCACCACTGTATGATGCAGAGGGAACTGAGGATACATCCGATGCTGTCTATGAAAAACGGCATAGGAAATTTGAACTAGAAGAGAAGAGACAACGAAGGTAAGGAACGGAATAACTCTTTTGTTGAGGCGCAGATAAATGCTCCATTTCATGTCTTTATATCTCAGATACTAGACACAAAACTGATGGAATTGAGTGTGTTTCTGAGGTCCCTAAAACCTATTGTAGCAGACAAGCATGGATAAGCAAGACTCTCCGTTCCTACAGTGTGACGCGTGGTCTCACATTGAGACCAAGTCTAAAATATATACTGCCCCTTGTGTAACTGACTCACTCTCTCATACTAATTCTAACCCACTTCTAGATGAGCTAGGAAGATGCGTTTTTCACCATTGAAGTTATTTTTTGTACATACTGAGAAAAAATTGAGGCGCTTACATTTTTCACTTTGCCTCTGAGAATTCCTGAGCCCACACTTCGAGATTATATCATATATCGCATTGTATTTATTGGACGCTTCAGTTGACATCGATCGACAGCCGGTCGACTATGTGTGGACACAGCTTTAGGATTATTGAGATACATATTTGGAAAATCTTATAGGTATCTTACACAATCATTAGTAAGATTCGTAGATTCGTAGAAGCTCAACCCGTCCTTTGGGGCTGGCCAGCCCCTACACCTAAGCCTCAATTTGGGCTTTGGAAAAAAAATCGACATTGTCAAAGTTAATAGGTGATCTATAAAAGGAGCTATACCCAACCAAGTGTCTATCACAATAAAATCAACGTCTGCTTTTCGTGACTCGGATTTTTTCCTCCTTTAAAACAGATTGTGGGAAAATTAAACCTTTTCCGTGGAAAATATTAGCATGACATTTCATAGCACATGTTCTGATGGCTAAAAAGAGCATATCATGTTTATACTACCAGGAAATACATTCAGACAAACCAAATTTAAAACGGTGGAGTTAAAAGATAGACCCCACTATCGTACGGTTAATTAATGCATTAATCCCCAAAGTATTGTGTCTAAAGGTCTGTCCAAACATAGTCGACCGGCAGTGCGGACGGTTCAGTCAACATCGGATCAATGTCGATCGCCTATGTGTGGACACACCTTTAGGCCTCTTCCATAAAAATCGGCGACTCGAGAAGCATGAGCTTTTGAAGAAAAGTTATCAAATTTACGCATGAAATCAGTAGGTACTCTGTATCTTTCTATCGCCCCCAGTGAATTGATTAATCTCAATTAATTGTTAAAATCCCAAGTTTTAAATCGCGAACTGTAAGAAATATTAGAGAGTTTTTGCAAACTGAAAAACAGATAAATAGAATTATTAAGATTTATTTGTTTTATCACTTATTTACAATTTAAAAAATATTGTGCAATGTTAGACGTCTCAATTGAGAAAGAGGGAAAAAAGAAACATCCTTAGATAGGGTATAAAAAATTAAAGGAAGGAAATGTCAACCCTAAATAAAGCTGAGGCAAGATAGAAAAAAAAGGTTTCAGACGTCTGAGAATGAAGAATACACAAACTGTACAAATGCAAACATGGGATGGAAATTTACAACTGTTGCATCGCCAATGTATGTACCAGATTGTACCTAGCATACCATCAATTAAAGGAAGGAAATGTCAACCCTAAATAAAGCTGAGGCAAGATAGAAAAAAAAAGGTTTCAGACGTCTGAGAATGAAGAATAAACAAACTGTACAAATGCAAACATGGGATGGAAATTTACAACTGTTGCATCGCCAATGTATGTACCAGATTGTACCTAGCATACCATCAGTTGAGGCGCTTACATTTTTCACTTTGCCTCTGAGAATTCCTGAGCCCTTACTTCGAGATTATATCATATATCGCATTGTATTTATTTATTTCATGGCCTAATACTGTATTTTTTTTCTTTTATTGTCCAAATCTAATACTGTATGTATGATCTTTATTTTCTTACCTCTTTTCCTCTCTATTTTTTGCACCTTTTGTTCGATGTTTTGTTTAATTGTGTTTAATGTAATAAAATGGATATTTTATCCGTGAATTTGTAAAAAAAAAAACATACCATCAATCGTACAATAAATAAATCAATATCAAATGCGTGACCTTAGAGTGCAATTCTTTAAGCACATGAAGGATGCTGCAGATCCCCATTAGTTATTTTTTGAAAATTGATCTTGCAGAGTTGGACTCAATTTTTCGTCACTCGGTGTACGGATAAGTAAACCCAACAGTTTCTCAAAGATTTAATTACTCAAGAATATTTCTTCTTCTTTTAGTACCTAATTTATTCAAGTTTTTATTTCGTAGCAATGGAACAAAGTAACTAGGAGTAAAGGTAGAGAGCTGTTATAGGATATAAGTGGTTGTCATGAAATGATAATGATAGGAAACCATCTAAAAGAGGGTCTCGGGGGAAAAAAAAATCGACATTGTCAAATTTAATAGGTGATCCATAAAAGGAGCTATACCCAACCAAGTGTCTATCACAATAAAATGAAATTATCTTTTATCAACGTCTGCTTTCCGTGACTCGGATTTTTTCCTCCTTTAAAACAGATTGTGGGAAAATTAAACTTTTTCCGTGGAAAATATTAGCATGACATTTCATAGCACATGTTCTGATGGCTAAAAAGAGCATATCATGTTTATACTACCAGGAAATAGGGTTGAAAATCCCTATACTCCCGCAGTCTAACCAAAGAATACTTCCGCAGTCTAAAAACCAAGTATTGTTAATTATTCGCGGTTGTTGAATAAGGATAAATGCTCCATTTCATGTCTTTATATCTCAGATACTAGACACAAAACTGATGGAATTGAGTGTGTTTTTGAGGTCCCTAAAACCTATTGTAGCAGACAAGCATGGATAAGCAAGACTCCGTTCCTACAGTGTGACGCGTGGTCTCACATTGAGACCAAGTCTAAAATATATACTGCCCCTTGTGTAACTGACTGACTCACTCTCTCATACTAATTCTAACCCACTTCTAGATGAGCTAGGAAGTGCGACCCCATGCACAACCCCGCGAAGCCTCTGGGAGCGCGCAGCGCGACCCCATGCATAACCCCGCGAAGCCCCGGGAGTGCGCAGCGCGACCGTATACGCAACTCCGCGTAGCGAACACGCAAAGCCCCCGGGGGTGGAGGGGGGCGAAGTGCGAGTCCTGTGTAAAGAATGCCAGATTATTAGAATCAGGTGAACCGAATTCAGGACCAAATCACTCTAGTGTGTGAAACTTTACACTCCTTCAGGAAGTCTGTCTTCCCAGGAAAATAACAAGTAGTTCAGATACTTGGATCTATATAAATAATGTACAATCATTTCCATTGTACCAACAAGCACAAACTTTCACACTTAAAGCAATCTTTCGCATGACGAAAAAAATCTATGTACTTGTGTAAGTGTATTAAAATGCTAAGCATGTTATAAGAGTGTATGTAGGTATTATGTGTACTTGGTTCATATTGTAAAACCGATTTAGTATAGTGACCTCGTTAGTGTATTTGTGACCAGGGTCAAACTTTGAGTTAAACTTAAAAAAAATCTATGTACTTGTGTAAGTGTATTAAAATGCTAAGCATGTTATAAGAGTGTATGTAGGTATTGTGTGTACTTGGTTCATATTGTAAAACCGATTTAGTATAGTGACCTCGTTAGTGTATTTATTTGTGACCAGGGTCAAACTTTGAGTTAAACTTGGAATAATGTTAAACCATTTAGTGCAATCTCATTGGCTTATCTTAATCCAAAGTTAAAAGTTAAACTTGGAATAATGTTAAACCATTTAGTGCAATCTCATTGGCTTATCTTAATCCAAAGAGAGAAATAAAATGCCATCAGGTACTAAAATGTAGGTGTACATGTAGGTATTTGTACAAATTGGAAGAGTTTAAATTTGAAAAAAGTATAAAATAGGTATAGTAGTAGGTAAAAAACACGTGGTAGGTAAAAAAAAGTGAATTCCAAAATGTACGGCTAGCGACTGTGAGGAAAAATACATATTTCTTAAATGAAGCTGTAAAATCTTTTCTGTCAGCTTGGAAGGTAGCCAGCCTGCCTTATAAGCGCTACGCCGCGGGTTCGATTCCCGCCAGGGGCGAACTTTATGGTAAACAGGTCAGGTTCGTTCTCCTATCCTATCCTCCCTTCTGTCTTCGACTTCGTTACGATAAGACTTCCGCTGTTATTACAGATCCTTCTTCTTAAAAAAAACTTGTACATCTGTGACTGTTGACCAATGACCATATATAATAATTATAACGCTAAACTAAAAAGAATATAAAGATAGATGGATAGATGATATACTTAAATATGAAAATTTGAATAGAATCAGAAGAAGAAAGCTATATAATAATAATAATTCAATTTTTATTTACATTAAAGACCAAATCCAAAGTCTCCAAAGATGAGAATGTGTCAGAAGATGTGAAAGGGATTCTTACCTCAGATTCAGACGAGCCTGAGGAAGATGAGAAGATGGACGTTGACAATGAACTTGAAAGAGACACAGATATGTAGCTGGAAGATATCCTCAACTCTGATGACTCCAATGGTGGTGACAATGCTGAACATATTGATGAGAATGAAGAACGTGATGGAAAAGATGTTGATGAAAACGAAGCAGCCAAAGCAAGTCTCCTGAATTCCGACTCAGATGAGAAGGACACCCCCAAGCGAAGAAGCACACGAAGTGAATATTATAGTGCAAAGTCCGAGGCTGAATTGGATTTAAGTGGTGGTAAGAAACCCAAGCGTAGAGGTTCTTGTAAAGAAGACCCAAGTGAGACTGAAAAGGAACCTCATGATTCCAATGATGACGATTACTCACCGGGGAAGAAATCCAAGAAACAGGAGAAAGATTAAGGCAGCGGCAGCAAAAGTCGAAGGAAAAGTGATTCGGATCGGAAAAAGTTGAGTAACGCGAAGAGTAGCTCAATAAGCAACCTCTGCAGCTCGTCTTCATTGGATAAGAAGTCCAGCGCTGAAGAATCCGTAGAAAGCAAAGTGGACACTTCAAGTAACAAGAAGAAATCTGAAGGAAGTCAAGGAAGCAAAACAGATGCCCCGACGCGGCGGAAAAAGACGAAGGAAGACGATAAAACGATTCTACTCGAGTTTCTTAGTGAAGTGAAGGATGATTTGGAAGAAGAAATTACGAAGTTGTTAAGTAGTGTCATGAAAGCGAAAGCAGAAGATGCGAAGAAACAGAATGAGGAAATGGTGAAACAAGGTTTACTAAGAGCAGATGATGAATCCAATAAAGAGGAAAGTGGATCAGACGATCAGAAATTGAATCTGAAGAAGAAGAAGAAGAAGAAGAAGAAGAAGAAGAAGAAGAAGAAGCGGATGAGAAGAAGGTGAAGAAGGAGAAAAAGGGAAGTGGAAGTAAGAAGTCTAAGAACTGGTTGAAGAAGATTAACAATGGCGATGATATTGATCGCGTTTTTCTCGAGATTGAATTTAATCGAATTTAATTGATCTTAATTATGTAGCTTGGTAGGTACCTATCGTAGCGCGCCTGCCTTGTAAGCGCTAGGCCGCGGGTTCGATTCCCGGCCGGGGCGGATTTCATCCTGTAGGGATAAAGCTCGTACTCTGAATGGCTGGCTTTCTCCTATCCTGTCTTCCTTCGATTTCGGGACGATAAAACCCTTCCCTCACAGTTTTACAGTTCCCTCGGTCAAACCTCTTAAACAGTAATAAGTAATAATAAAATAAAAAAAAATCCATCGATTAAAATAAATCTAGGGCCCAGTCTAGTAACATGCCCTGACTCCTCACGTCCTCACCACGTGCGACGTAAGTTCCCTGAAAAAATCAACTTTTCTAGAAAACCGTACGATTAGAAATCGTACAAGTTACGCAACCGTACGCGAGGCCAAAAACCCTTCCGAGAGTACTGGCAACACTGGAATTCCAAGAATGAAAGAATTCAAAAGGACTTCTTGTAAGGAATTCGAGTTATTTCACCAGCGTTGTCGGATGGTAACCTCAGCCCCCCTTCTTTCACATTCCTGAAGGAGTCACGACTGTGTAGAAAAAATAATAGTCATCAATGGTTCTTCTACTCGGTCTTTCTAATTCTTCTCCCGAGGTCACATTCCATTTGGATTAACTTTGTGAAGATCCAAGCTTGATCTCGAAGTGTGGATCCTTGCTCCTTTCACTAGGTCTCTCTCATGATTTTTTTTTAGCTGTAGGTAGGTTGGGTACCCATTTTTAGGTACCTCGCATTCTTTCGTATCTCTAGGATTTTAAACTTTCAGCCAGACCTCATTAGAGCTGGCGTGAAGTCTAGTTCACTGAAATAGAATTTCAGTAATCATTGGTCATCTGTCCAGATCCTTGGTACGCTCGACGTTGCTTGACTTTGGTATTTCATGAGGAACTCTTTTTTTTTCAAGTAGTACCTAGGTACTTATTGAACTTATTAAAGCTACCATTATGACAGTAATCTTATGGAAAGCCTAGTGAGCTTGGGAGGTAGCGCGCCTTGTAAGTAGGGTTCCCAGACGTCCATATTTCGCGGGACATGTCCCGCTTTTTGAAGGTTTGTCCCGCGTCCTGCCCGCTTTCTCAAAATATCAAAAATGTCCCGCTTTTTAAGAATATCGGTAAAATGTCCATTTTTCTTTGATGTAGATAATCGTAATCTGTTTTAACACTTTGTTTGAGTTTGCAGTTACGAGTAGAAAGGTAAAAAAAAAAAACAAGTGAGCTAAATAACATCTTATAATAGATCAGTTGCGCTTACTTGGGTGATGTTTCAAAGTCATAGAGCAGGAAAAATGAGGACCAACAGAATTTTTCTTTTCTTATGCTTCTAGATACCGAGATAAATCGTACCGGTAAATCGTGAAGTTTGACGTCACGGCATACGGTCCCGTTGGTGATGACGTCAGAATTCATGACTACCGCTTCGTTTGTTTGTGCGCAAGCGTTTCTGCGCATTTTGACGTGAAATATGACGTCACAACTATTTGAACTTTTTCATTAGAACAGCAATTAAAAATTGAATTTTCGAACTTTTAAAGTTACTTTTTTGGAGTTTTGACCTCAGATTCGGATTTTTCACAACATTTTACGTAGGAATCGACCTTTTATTAATAATATTTTCCCAATTGCAACTCCTCCATTGTACCATTGTAGGGATTTCACCACATATGTAAATCCTCTATACTTGCCTCATACCTACCTACTCTAGTTGTTATGATTTGAGCTGCGCCAGGGCCGGATTAGCCCCCCGCGGGGCCCGGGGCAGTTTCAAAGGCACGGGGCCCCCAGTTTGGGCTGATCGAACTTGAAATTTTCAGCGCCGCAGGCGAAATTTTTCAAAAAGTAGGTAGATTTGTGCCTTATGCTTTGTCACAAGTTAATTTTTGACGTACCTAATTCGTAGATATTTTCTTATCCTAATTTTCGCTGAACGCTAAAGTGTAATCCAAAGTTAAAGATGTGATTTCTCAATTCCTTTTAGCCTTAAGACATGGTAATTGAGAAATCACATCGATCTCAGGTACAAAAAAATAAAGTTAAAGACTAACCAATGAGATGAAAACCAAATTTATTAGCCATAAAAGATGCAATCCGAAACGGTTTAACTTTAAGCCAAGTTCAATTCAAAGTATACCCCTAGGCATGAGGATATTAACAGAGATGGTCAGACTAGGATAGGAAAGCTCGTACTGTTGCCGTGAAGCGCTGTCTACACACGGCACACGTTGATAAAGTTGACGCACATATCACGCAAGCCACGATATGTCCACACGGTAAGAATACGACGCCCATCTCCCGCTGATAGCAAATCTTGCACAGACGACCGTCGGAATTCGGCTCAGGGCGCTTGTCATCTTGAGAACAAGCTGTCGGTTTGACTGCCGTGCTGGTCTCGGCGACTGTGGTGCAGCATGCACTACTGCTGCTGAAACCAAAACAATGCGCCATTAACAACTTGAAATTAGGTGTCTCAGATTTCCAATTAAAAAAAAAAAAAATGGAAATTTTATTGGAAATTTTCCCCATTTTCTTTTTTTCTTTTTTTTTTTAGAAATGGGCAAATGATTTTTTATTTTTTACCTGCCAGGAAAAAGGTCATTAAAGATGTAACTCTATTTTCATTAAGTCTCCTAAGCATAAAGTGAGGGAAAACGATTTAATGAGACAGAAACTTGTCCTAATATACTTGAATATGTTATTTCATCATGGAGAGTTTTCCTGAGGCCTTTATGTCATTAGGAGATTGTCTGTTTATGAATAATAAACAAAAACTGTGATAAATTTTTTTACCTTGGTTGAGTTTCTGTGACACTAGGTGCAGGTTTCACTTCACTGTGAGCACTGATGACAGTTTTCAAGTCCTGGAAGTAAATAAGAAATTGTTAGTACATCACAAGTTGTTGGCCATTGTTATTTTTGTCTTTGAAAAATTGTGCCTTCATTCATTCAAGAATTAAACACAGCAAAGTGTTGGGAAAAAAAAGTGTTGGGGAATGATGATATTGTAGAGGTCAACTAATACTGAGATGGATAAGGCCAGTGATTATTGTAGGATCAAGTATTTCCAGATTTTGTCCTAGTAGAGTGTTTGGTAAGACACTAAATTCATATCTGACTAAGGGAAACTTGGGGGATTTTCGTTCTTAATTCCAGTAGCAAACATAAAATAATTGAGTCAAAGGATGGTATTTTTTAGGATGGAGTTCAAACAAATAAAGATAGGCAATGTTTATTCCTTTTCATATTACTAAATTACTATTCCTTTTATTTCATCTACTATAATGTAATGGCTGTTTTATTTGTTCATGAATTGTAAATAAATAAATAAATAAATCTGAGTATTAAAAAAAGTGAAATAATAGAGATTATTACCTGCAGGGTAATGGGATCATTGGCGACCTCCTTGTGTCCAATAACTTGATTGATGAACTCTTGACCCTTGACAAGCTTCACATAAGGACATGAGGAGAACCAGCGAGCATGTTCAGTCCATGGGTCATCTGTTTCTTCCCAATGCTTCAAACCTCCACCACATCGGAAACAAAGTGTCTGGTCTGCCTTTCCTGAAATCATTCAATGAATGAAGTGAATATTTTTAGTTTGATATTGAACATACAAAATAAGTTTGGAATTTTTAGGTCCATGATTTTGAACCTAATTTGTTTGTTCCAAAAAAAAAATGGACGGTTCAGTTGACATCGATCGACAGCCGGTCGACTATGTATGGACACAACTTTAGGATTATTGAGATATATATTTGGAAAATCTTACAATGCTGCAGTGAACACCAAATCGCGACATACCTTGAACACCAAATCGCGACATACCTAACACAAAGAAATAGTATTTATTTTTCTATTTAATTTAAAAAGGCAATAATTTGCCAATTACTCGTACAACCGTACTCGGTTGACTCAGCCGCTCGACAGTACAAGAGTTTCTTCCCACTCTAGTAGCATTTTTTCCTCATTAATTTCTCAAATTTTTACTTTCTATTTTTTCTGGATCCACTGCTGGACTAGTCAATTGCTTTCTCCTGGGCTCCTGTTTTTATTATTATTATTTTAACTTATTACGTAGTTAGGGCACTGTTTATTGTGTTTTTAGTTAGTAGTAGGTTCTCGCAGGCTTTAGTTAGGGCACTATTAAAGGGTCCATCCATTTATTGTTATAAACAAACAATTCTTATGTTTCATGTTTCAGATGGGAAGAGAAAGAATTTCGGAACCAGCAGTACAGGGAGAAGCTGAAAGCCAATCGACTCCGCACTGCCCGAGGTCGAGAAGAAAAACCCAAGAGTCAAATCATAGCGGAACATGTGTTCAAATTTTTCGATCCCTACCAGATAGAACAAATTGATATAGTCGATGAATTACCCGTGATAGCCTTCGGTAACAATATGCCTCACTTTAAACATGAGTAAGTTCACACTTTTAATTGACTTCCCTTAAGTGGGCTTATTCTTTTTTCTTTTCTTTATTCTTCTTCTTCTTCTTTCTTTTCTTTATTCTTCTTCTTCTTTTTTTCTTTTCAAGAGGTTTGATAGAGGGAACTGCAACTGCTAAGGCCTTATCGTCCCGAACAAACAATTCTTATGTTTCATGTTTCAGATGGGAAGAGAAAGAATTTCGGAACCAGCAGTACAGGGAGAAGCTGAAAGCCAATCGACTCCGCACTGCCCGAGGTCGAGAAGAAAAACCCAAGAGTCAAATCATAGCGGAACATGTGTTCAAATTTTTCGATCCCTACCAGATAGAACAAATTGATATAGTCGATGAATTACCCGTGATAGCCTTCGGCAACAATATGCCTCACTTTAAACATGAGTAAGTTCACACTCTTATTTGACTTCCCTTAAGTGGGCTTATTCTTTTTTCTTTTCTTTATTCTTCTTCTTCTTTCTTTTCTTTATTCTTCTTCTTCTTTTTTCTTTTCTTTATTCTTCTTCTTCTTTTTTTCTTTTCAAGAGGTTTGATAGAGGGAACTGCAACTGCTAAGGCCTTATCGTCCCGAAATCAAAGAGAAGAAAGACAGGACAGGAGAAAGTCAGCCGTTCCGAGAACGAACCTTATCGCTTCAGGATAAAATCCGCTCCGGGCGGGAATCGAACCCGCGACCTAGCGCTTACAAGGCACACGCTCTACACTCCAAGCTAACTAGGCTGGCTTTTTTCTTTGCTAATGCGAAAATATTGGATGTTTCAGGGAGTTTCAATTGAACCTAGATTTGAATTCAATAGTAGCTGAAAGAACCAATGACCGAGGATCCCGACTCAGGAGGAGACCTCAGAAGATAGAAACCCGTAGCTTACGAAACAATTCGCGTCATTCTGTACCTGAACACGGGACATGAACCAAGACCTTCGGGTTAGCCCGAGACAAAGTGAAAAAAAAAATCGGTAAGAACTTCTTACCCGCAAGCCCGCGCCCCGTGAAAAACTTCATTTACATTTTCCGTTTCGCACTTCGAATAAGTCATGACTTAAAAAAAAAATATTGAATATGTATGAAAAAGTTCAATATTAAAAATCTGGTGTGAACATCACACGACTTTCTATTACATTTGCGGAATACGTATTTGAAAAAAAAAAAAAATGAAAATTTTTCTAAGTTAGTACAGCTTATTTTATTTGTTTATTTTTTTCAGCCCAACATGTCTCTGATTTACATGAATGGTCCTCAAATTGAAAAACAAGATAATTCTACATACCCAATGTTGCCCCCTCCTGGACCAAAACCCAATGGTACTGGTTTAATAGGCAAGAAGAATATTCCTGTATCTCCTGTGCAGTCTCTCAAGACTTTGTCACTGTTCCCGTCTGGTCTTGATCATGCTTATGCAAGTAATCGCTCTGATAAAGTTACTGTTGAAATTCTAACTAAAGAAATTCAAAGCTTGAAGCAAATATTAACACTTCATCTGAACTTGATTGAGCAGCAATCAAAGAAAATTGAATTGAAAGATCAGGAACTACTTGCTTTACGGGAAGAACATGAATTTGTAAGTATTCTCTATTTATTTAAATTATTTTATTATTATTTTGGCATTGAATGCAATCAAAAGAAAGGGTCTGTGTACCTACTATTAAATTAAGATTATCCATTTCAACAGTGAAGTAGGGTTTAGAGACCATAAAAACAAAAAAATCACATCCTAGAACCATTATCTTCTGTACAAGGGGTAGAGCCTAAAAACATAGCCTGATATTTTTTACTTTCTTTTTATCACAATTCTTTTTCTTTCATTTCAGCTAAAAAAGAAAAATAGCAACACACCAGAACCAATATCTCTTGATCTCAAACCAGTGAAATGTGACTGCCTTGTGAAACAAATAGATTCAGGGACTCAAACTGACATTCCTGATACTGAAAGTGAACATCAGAGTAGAACTCTTCCTCCTGTTAAGAGTAAGATTATGGACACTTGGACAAGTGTACACATAAGATCACTAAATTTCTTTTGTGGGCTCTTGAAACAAGCTGTACCTACACTTGTTCAGTATTGTCTTTATAGACACTCAATTTGTCAAATTTTGAATTTAATGAGAAAAAAAAATAAAATAAATAAAACCTGGTTGTGGGCTGGGCAAAATAATGTCCCTCCCCCTTTTCCCAACTAATTAATTACAACTGATACAAGTTCATGTAATAATATTTAGATTACCAATTTGACAAAGATCTACAAAGTGCCTTTTTTAGCCCGTCCTACCTTTATTATTACGATAGTAATAACAAAAGGTATAGTGGATGGGCTATTGTATTCGTTTCGGTGTCTGTCAGTCTGTCCCCATAGAAGTACTACTTATCCAAACCTGGTCGACCTATATATCAAATTAAAGGTCTTTTTACCAGGAACACAAAAGTGGTGGTGCAAATTTCGTCCAGAGAACCATAAAGCAAAAAAAAACTGGTTTTGGGGGGATTTTTTTCACATTTTCTCACACAAATGAGCTCTGATCTTGAAATTTGTCGCGACGAAATATGAACTCAAAGCAGGAAAACTTTTTGATATTGATAATTTAAGACCGGTTTTAGCGTCACCTATGTACGCTGTAGGACCAAACAAGATCCTATAAACTTAGTTAATGTGTTTATACTTCTATAAAGAATTCTTCATTTAATGATGATTTTATGTTTGTTTCCAGAGCGAAGACGAACCGTGTCATCACATGAAAACATCAACAAACAGGGCAAAAGTTTGCACCGTCGGGCTACTTCAGAAAATAACACTAGAGATTCAAACTTAAACTCGTCTACATCTAATACTCCACATACTCAGGTATTCATTTAAGAGGGAACTCTGGAGGTTTTATCGTCCCGAAATCGCAGAGAGTAGGAGAAAGCTTGTTGTTCCAAGAACGAAGCTTTTCTGTTTAGGATAAGATTCCCGCCCGGATGGTCTCTGCACGCGTAGACGCGCGACTTTGAGTAGCGCGTAGTCGGCTGGAAAACCAAACTTATGAAAATGATAGAGAGTCTCTATCATTTTCATAAGTTTGGTTTCGCAGGCAACTACGCGCTACTCAAAGTCGCGGGTCTACGCTTGCAATGTGAGTAATGACAAACCTAAATAAACCAATCGGAACTTTGTCCACAGGGCCGGTCCTTATTTCGCGAGAGTTCTACAGTCCACTGAAAGTGAATATTTTTAGTTTGATATTGAACATACAAAATAAGTTTGGAATTTTTAGGTCCATGATTTTGAACCTAATTTGTTTGTTCCATGATAACTCCCAAGTGGTTTATCTTAGTTTAAATTTAACAAAACTATTCAACACAAATGAAAATAGCTCATGTAGACCTGGGAACCTACCTGTATAGAAAAATCCAGCTTCTGTGAGAGTAACTGGTTTCAGCCTCAAGGAGATTGGCCATGAGTCAAATGATCTTAGTCTTGATTCATATGTAGCATAGTTAGGGAATGCTGGCGGTGAATTTTTATGAATTCCCAGCTTTTCTAGTGAGGACACAACTTGATTGGGTTGACTGCAACTTTGGCTCACTTCTGACTTGGACTTGGGTGGTTCAATTATTAAACTGCCACATGTATCATAACCTGGGAAAAGAAATGTTAGTACAAAAATAATGTATCAAGGACAACTTTTAAAAATAATGTACCCTCCTTACCTTTGGGACAGATTTTTGGAGACGGGACGTGATTCAGAGAATTATTTCCAAGATACAAATACTTCAAGGTGGGTATGTCTAAAATTTGTATAGGGAATTGTTCCAACTGATTACCACGCGCTGTTGAAAGCAAACTTGATACCTACTTTGTACTCCTCATTTCGAAATTATTACGTACTTTGACGCCACAGCACTCCAACTTTCTACTTTTTCCCATTTAAACCTGTAGTACGTACATACATACATACGTACGTACGTAACGTACAGACCATGGGCTAAAAATTACTTTTTTGACATCAGGGGATCCCAAAACGGATATTTTCGACCATTTCCCGATTTTGAAAATTTGGACCGATTGCAATACTTTCATTACTAGTATAGCTCCGCTATAGAATAGAATAGAATATACCTTGTTTATCCTGCCCGAATAGGACTGAAAAGTCCCTTTACCCCAGCAGTCTAAACAAGGTCTCGGTACATACATATGTACAGACCATGGGCTAAAAATCACTTTTTTGACATCAGGGGATCCCAAAACGGAACCCCTCCTTAGTCGCCACAATTGTAGACAATTATGTCTACAGTTTAGACAAGGAGTAAAATCAGTAATAGAGAATGATTGTATATGTTTAAAAATAAATAAAAAAATCTGGTGTGAACATCACACGACTTTCTATTACATTTGCGGAATACGTATTTGAAAAAAAAATAATAATAAATAAATAAAATGAAAATTTTTCTAAGTCACGAGCATGAGCCGCCTACGGCGGCCAATTTTCGACCAAAAATTTCCTATCTTAAAATACTCCCCATGTAATGAGGGATCATTAAAAAGTGTCCAAAAATTGAACTTTTTTTTGTTTGAAAACTTTTCCAAGTCCAAAATCGACCGCCTACGGCGGCCAATTTTCGACCAAAAATTTCCTATCTTAAAATACTCCCCGTGTGATAAGGAATTTTTTTACGGAGTGTAGGTATTTCTTATTTCTGGGAGATCCGTTTTACTGGGTCTCATGTTTACTTTGCTCATTTTTTATGCCCCCCCAAAATAGGTCGGTATCTTCTTTCAGAAGGGGTTTTTTTTTATGAGGAACAAGTACCTTTTTTCTATGAGGAACAAGTACTAAAATGTTTTAAGTCTATTAAAGTGTAACCAATGTGGTACAAGCCTAAACAAGCTCCTCATTATATTTTCCGGACTGCACAATCAATATCATGGTTGTACAACCAATACTGCTTGTTCTCTGTCAATCCAATTTTCTTCCACGGTCCGCAAATGACAAAAAAGTATCACTCCATTCATTATCATTACTAACATTAGTATTCAACATACATTCATTAAATTAATCACTTTGGTCGCTAATCAACATTAAGTCTTTTTTGTGCACAAGGGGCATTTTAATTTTCATCAATTCAGAGAGGCATTTTCAAATTTGATTTGTTTACACATCTCGTCACTCTGATTAATGTGGGTCTGAGGGAAAATATCGCAATCAGCAAAATCCCACATACATACATACGTACAGACCATGGGCTAAAAATCACTTTTTTGACATCAGGGGATCCCAAAACGGATTTAAACCTGTAGTACACACGTACATACATACACACATACATACATACGTACACACATACGTACAGACCATGGGCTAAAAATCACTTTTTTGACATCAGGGGATCCCAAAACATTTCCAACCATTTCCCGATTTTGAACATTTGGACCGATAAAAATCACTTTTTTGACATCAGGGGATCCCAAAACGGATATTTCCAACCATTTCCCGATTTTGAAAATTTGGACCGATTGCAATACTTTCATTATCAGGGGACCCCAAAACGGATATTTCCACCCATTTCCCGATTTTGAAAATTTGGACCGATTGCAATACTTTCATTACAGTATAGCCGCTAAACTGTAGTAATAGAAAGTAAAAAATATCGAACAACCATGGTTGCCGTGACGTCAGAATATTGCGAAATGTGAAGTATGAATTTGTTTTCGAGGATTTGTCGGGCTTCTGCCCAAGCGCAGCTATATTATATGGAAAGCGTTGATAAATGAATCAACATATACGTGGGGGTTATAGCTGGAACTTGATCCGAATTAACACAGGCTCAATCAACTTCCTAATACCGTCCACTTTAACTTCTTATACAAGGAGTATTTTCCTTTCGGAAACTGAGACCATTTCGCCTTTTCTGAAGCTCGTTTTCCCTCTTTTGGCGTGGTAGCACCTTTAAACCTTTGAAAATCCGCCCTCTTGAAGAGAGGGAAATCGTTTCCGTTTCCGAAAGAAAAATACACCTAACCTCTCGAGTACCAGCGTCCATGGTGCATACCTATTCTTCACTGAAGTTAACCAACGGCGCGCTTGTTATGTAATTGGATGAGTGAGAGTGACCATTGACCATCCATTCAAGGCTCATCCATGAGATGCTGGTCTTTCTGCCACACTCAGGCTGGGTGAGGTGAATGCAAGCAGCCGTGAAGTTTGTCAGCAAATACGTAAAACCCCCGTCATGGGATGTCTGTAACAATTAAAAGCGACGTGAAATACAAGCCAATAATGCTCTTACAAATTAAATTTTCGAAGGTCTCTTGAGGGGATCTCGGAACAAGCTTTAATCTGATAATCTCTGATCTTACACATCGTAAGCAGAGAGTAACCAAGTTGTGAAGAAATGTGCAAAGTTCAATTTTTAAATTTAATAATTTAAATATTTTGACAGAATGAATTTAACTGGCAATGATTTTGTAGGCTTGACTATAAATTTTGTATAAAGTTAATTTATTTAGCTGTTTCAAGCTCTTGTAAATGTGGATATTAATTTATTTATTTGTTATAATTTAAGAAATTTATAATAATTTATGTGATATTCTACTCTGATTTAATATATTATAGGTAGTAAATGTGAAACTGGCATTTATTATTGTCATTGAAAATGTTCTTCTCCTTTACCTAGTCTCTAAAATCTTATTTACCTTGCATATCTAAGGACGAACCAGGACGCTACACAAAAAGGCTGCCTAGAAGGGACTGACAAGAAACGCCGACCCTATTTAAATAGAAAAAGCAAAAAGGGCCTAGGAAGAAGTGGTTAGTGCGGTGGTTCGAGTACAGGGTTACCAAATCTGTACGTCATCGTATCTTCCTTTACAAATCTTCAGTAAATTAACCGGTTTTATTTGTGCCACAGAGTATGAGTACCGAAAGACGCCTTCTGATTGGTTCAAAGGTTTTCGTAGCGGCCGCCTTTAGTTTTTTTTTCAAGAGCAGACAGACCTAAAGCTGTATTCACGCGGTCGATCGTATACTGCCTTGACGACATAGATTCACCGCGTCGACTATGTGTGGAAACAGCTTTAGATACAGCATGTCTCTATATCGACAACTAATAGAATGGTTGTATTTTCCTTTCGGAATTTTCAGGTGGTAATGGTGAGAAATTGTACAATGTAATTTTATTGGCTTTTGTTTTAGTATTAATAGCACTTACTTATTTTTCTTCTCAGCTTCTCAAGAAGTCAAAACGAATTTTGAGCAAGAAATCAAATCTCTGTCAAGGGAAACACGGGAAGGGAAGTGTATTGACGTCTTGTGAGGAGTATTTCTCAAGTCCTGAATATTGGGGAGACATGACGAGAAGCTACAATCCTAATCTGTCTGCCATTGAAATGGACACTAAACCTGTGACAAGGAGTAGTCGGGATATGTCGGATGGTGTTGGATGTAGCTCGTGGCTGAATGATAGGATGGATTCCACTGTTTCTGTTCAGGTAATCTTCTTGTTTTTCTTCGCCTTTTCCTGTGTTTAGGCGGGGTCGGCGTTTTTCGTCAGCCTTTCAATTAGCTCTGTCTAGGGTGATTACTTTGGGCTGACATTTGGTTTTGGCTACAAATGTATGCCCTTCGCACTCAACTTCTGCTATTTCTGTAGCTAGGGAAATTCAGGCTGGTATACTCGCTGTTTAAAGTCCCCCAGCCAGACCAAGTTGGTCTACTCTCTGTTTAAGTAACGTCCCCCAGACAGGTAATATATGTAGTTTACATTAGGTATTTGCATATTAATTGGCCACCTAGCCTTTTTCCTGACCTGCGCTACGAAGGAAAACAGCCCGTTCACACTGCACGAAAATCGAAGATGGCGCGCAATGTTTACATTAGGTATTTGCATAATAATTGGCCACCTAGCCTTTTTCCTGACCTGCGCTACGAAGGAAAACAGCCCGTTCACACTGCACGAAAATCGAAGATGGCGCGCAATTTGTACAATGTTCCATTTCCCTATTCCCCACCATGAAAATTGCGAAAGGAAAATACGCGTTATCTAGGTTGGTGTAGCGGAATAGTTACCAGCGACGTAACAAGGGTTGATGATCTCTGGCTGGATTTCACTATTAGTAGCGCAATCTGGCTTGCACTGACCATCGGAGGTATCAGCTTAGGTACAATGTTCCATTTCCCTCTTCCCCACCATGAAAATTGCGAAAGGAAAATACGCGTTATCTAGGTTGGTGTAGCGGAATAGTTACCGGCGACGTAACAAGGGTTGATGATCTCTGGCTGGATTTCACTATTAGTAGCGCAATCTGGCTTGCACTGACCATCGGAGGTATCAGCTTTGTGGTTTCAACCAGGGTCAGGATGTGAACCAGTGGTCCTTCGTTAATCTGCAGTAGAAGTAATATGAATGAGTTTTGCAGTCATAACAATTTAACTAGGAGTTCTGTGAACTGTAGACCTCACTCAGACTCTTTTGCCTAAGCGGGGATTTTCACTAAACCATCTTCTTTTCAACATCATAACAAACAAATATTCACTATTCAGTCATTCAGACAAACCAAATTTAAAACGGTGGAGTTAAAAGATAGACCCCACTATCGTACGGTCAATTAATGCATTAATCCCCAAAGTATTGTGTCTAAAGGTCTGTCCAAACATAGTCGACCGGCAGTGTGGACGGTTCAGTCAACATCGGATCAATGTCGATCGCCTATGTGTGGACACACCTTTAGGCCTCTTCCATAAAAATCGGCGACTCGAGATATTCAGACAAACCAAATTTAAAACGGTGGAGTTAAAAGATAGACCCCACTATCGTACGGTTAATTGATGCATTAATCCCCAAAGTATTGTGTCTGAAGGTCTGTCCAAACATAGTCGACCGGCAGTGTGGACGGTTCAGTCAACATCGAATCAATGTCTGTATCATAATAAGACAAAAGAAATGTTAGTACAAAAATAATGTATCAAGGACAACTTTTAAAAATAATGTACCCTCCTTACCTTTGGGACAGATTTTTGGAGATATAAATACCTACAAAATATAGTAAACATAATTTCAACAATTTTTATACATTCCTAAGATTGTTTCTATTTACTTACCAGCACTTTCTGTGTTTCCTTTCTTCAACCTTCTCAAAAACCAGCAGTTGGGTGACCACTTCTCATGATCTTTCAATGGATCATCACCTTGAACCCATTTCCCCAATTCAATTCCACAGAAGATGCATTTGACATCATCAGAAAATCTTCCATTTTCTTTTTTCCCAAGGAAGTAAAATCCTGCAGCAGCCATTTGCTTAGCTGAGAGATATGTGAGTGGCCATGAATTTTTAAATGAGTCCAAACGATCACACTCCAAAGTCATATTTTGTTTACGAGAACATTTGTCTAGTAAGGTAGAAGTGGATCTATTGTCATTCATATTGGTAGGCGGCAGATGTGTTACTATGTTGTTACGTAAAGGAGGCATCTGCAAAGAGGAAAAATCTTTTTAAAACATCTAAATAAAAAGCATTTTTGAACTAATTCTAATCATTACTTGATGAAAATGAAGCACTATGGAATTAAAACAAGTGGAACTACTAAAAAGAAATAGCACCAAACCTCAAAATTTAATGGACTTCTCAAGAGATAAAAAAATAATCTCACATATTTATTGTGTGATTACTTGATTAGCTAATTAATTTATTCAAAGTTCAATAGCAGCTTCCAAAAGAAAAAAAAGAGAGTACAAGGCAATAGTGATATTGTTTACACAAACACAACAGATTGATAAAAATAATATAACAAGACTGGACACAGAGTCCCACTTTCACCATTGGGTATTGTGAATAAACATCCTTTCCTTTCATTTTCAAGGTTTTTCATTATTATTTTGCAATATGTGTACTTATAATATTGTTTTGATGGTTCTCTAACCGACATTAAATTTAATTCCATAACCTTCCCATATATTATGCACCTTTTAATTTTGATTTGATAACATAAAGACAATCATTTCCTTTATTATAGGTTGCAGGAAATGCCAATTCAGAAGAGTAAAAAATCAATACCTACCATCTTGAACTATAACATTACACAAAATTTTAACCAAAAGCCAATAATTTGAGGAAAACTTCCACAGGAAAACAATCTGGAGACGTGGGTATCGAATAAGAGATCAAATTATTCATGAAAATTCATGGAAAGAAATCTGTTTGTCATTAGCAAGCACCAAGGCAAAATGAATGAGTCTTACCTGAGAGTTTATGATTAATAGGAACTTTAATTTGATATGTACAAACACTAAAAAAAGTGTATTTAGGTGGTTTAGGTTTTATAAAAATAGAGGTATGTTAATTTTGTAAAAAGTCTTCAACATTTCACAAAATATTATAGCCTTTTCATTAAACCAATGAAAAAAAATTCCAGAAAAAATGGACAAAGTACTTGAACTAGTACAGAATACGTAGTAGATTGGCATAAATTTCTCAGGAATTCCATCAGTGTTGCCAGATGCAGCAAGCAGCTGTCATTGATTGCAAGTCCGTGAAAATAACCTTACTGCGCAACGAAATTACCGTACACACAAAACGATTATTACGTACCTAGGTAGGTACCTATTTTTTGTAGGTACCTACAGGTAGCTAATGCCCTCTCTACATTATTATTTCTTTCCATTTAATATTTTGATTCGGATGTTGTTGTTGTTTTTTTTTTTTTTTTTTTTTTTTTTTTTTATAATCCAAACTATGAAGCAAAACCGGTTTGACCGAAAACCAAGTAGGTAGGTAATACTTCCTACTTTAGTTAGGTATCTGATATGTAGATCATAGGTAGATAGGCACTCCTTTCCAATTTTCTTTTACAGCCGTACAGGTTCATTGATAAATTATTTATTATAACTCCGCCCCTGGAGATATTCTAAAGTCGAAACCGTCTGGGTAAAACTAAGTACTTCCCTCGTAGAAACTAAAATCTAAAAATCCACTCAATAAAAACGAAATGAAAAAGTAACGACCATGTAATAGTCAATCACAGCACTAATCTAATGGTTATGCAATATGTTCAGAGGTTTTTCTTCTGTAGGTACAGATTACGTAATATTGCGTCAAAGATTCGACGAAGTACGAAATGTGAAGTTATATTTATCGATCGGGGCCTGATGTCTCCTACTCGATATAAGTCGATTACCGATCGTCACCAGATAGCATTTGTAGATCGACAAAAGCCGAGAGCGCCTTTTTTTTCTCCTTCAATTTTCATCGTCATCTTAACCCTTCTGTCAAAAATGAGGTCTGGCCAGACCTTTTGCATGTTTGAGCTAATTTTTTTCTAGGATTACATAATCGTGGAGTCATGAGACTTCTTAAAAAAAAAGAAAAAAAAAAAACAGCAAGTAGGTACCTAGGTAACCTACCGAGAAAAGAGAAATAAAATGCCATCAGGTACTAAAATGTAGGTGTACATGTAGGTATTTGTACAAATTGGAAGAGTTTAAATTTGAAAAAAGTATAAAATAGGTATAGTAGTAGGTAAAAAACACGTGGTAGGTAAAAAAAAGTGAATTCCAAAATGTACGGCTAGCGACTGTGAGGAAAAATACATATTTCTTAAATGAAGCTGTAAAATCTTTTCTGTCAGCTTGGAAGGTAGCCAGCCTGCCTTATAAGCGCTACGCCGCGGGTTCGATTCCCGCCAGGGGCGAACTTTATGGTAAACAGGTCAGGTTCGTTCTCCTATCCTATCCTCCCTTCTGTCTTCGACTTCGTTACGATAAGACTTCCGCTGTTATTACAGATCCTTCTTCTTAAAAAAAACTTGTACATCTGTGACTGTTGACCAATGACCATATATAATAATTATAACGCTAAACTAAAAAGAATATAAAGATAGATGGATAGATGATATACTTAAATATGAAAATTTGAATAGAATCAGAAGAAGAAAGCTATATAATAATAATAATTCAATTTTTATTTACATTAAAGACCAAATCCAAAGTCTCCAAAGATGAGAATGTGTCAGAAGATGTGAAAGGGATTCTTACCTCAGATTCAGACGAGCCTGAGGAAGATGAGAAGATGGACGTTGACAATGAACTTGAAAGAGACACAGATATGTAGCTGGAAGATATCCTCAACTCTGATGACTCCAATGGTGGTGACAATGCTGAACATATTGATGAGAATGAAGAACGTGATGGAAAAGATGTTGATGAAAACGAAGCAGCCAAAGCAAGTCTCCTGAATTCCGACTCAGATGAGAAGGACACCCCCAAGCGAAGAAGCACACGAAGTGAATATTATAGTGCAAAGTCCGAGGCTGAATTGGATTTAAGTGGTGGTAAGAAACCCAAGCGTAGAGGTTCTTGTAAAGAAGACCCAAGTGAGACTGAAAAGGAACCTCATGATTCCAATGATGACGATTACTCACCGGGGAAGAAATCCAAGAAACAGGAGAAAGATTAAGGCAGCGGCAGCAAAAGTCGAAGGAAAAGTGATTCGGATCGGAAAAAGTTGAGTAACGCGAACAGTCTCCTGAATTCCGACTCAGGTCTCAGATGAGAAGGACACTCCCAAGCGAAGAAGCACACGAAGTGAATATTATAGTGCAAAGTCCGAGGCTGAATTGGATTCAAGTGGTGGTAAGAAACCCAAGCGTAGAGGTTATTGTAAAAAAGACCCAAGTGAGACTGAAAAGGAACCTCATGATTCCAATGATGACGATTACTCACCGGGGAAGAAATCCAAGAAACAGGAGAAAGATTAAGGCAGCGGCAGCAAAAGTCAAAGGAAAAGTGATTCGGATCGGAAAAAGTTGAGTAACGCGAAGAGTAGCTCAATAAGCAAAAGTCGAAGGAAAAGTGATTCGGATGGGAAAAAGTTGAGTAACGCGAAGAGTAGCTCAATAAGCAAAAGTCGAAGAATCCGTAGAAAGCAAAGTGGACACTTCAAGTAACAAGAAGAAATCTGAAGGAAGTCAAGGAAGCAAAACAGACGCCCCGACGCGGCGGAAAAAGACGAAGGAAGACGATAAAACGATTCTACTCGAGTTTCTTAGTGAAGCGGATGATTTGGAAGAAGAAATTACGAAGTTGTTGAGTAGTGTCATGAAAGCGAAAGCAGAAGATGCGAAAAAACAGAATGAGGAAATGGTGAAACAAGGTTTACTAAGAGCAGATGATGAATCCAATAAAGAGGAAAGTGGATCAGACGATCAGAGATTGAATCTGAAGAAGAAGATGAAGAAGAAGGTGAAGAAGGAGAAAAAGGGAAGTGGAAGTAAGAAGTCTAAGAACTGGTTGAAGAAGATTAACAATGGCGATGATATTGACACGTTTAACTTGATCAAGAGCAAGAAAGACTATGAGAGATCCTACACACTCAACTGCTGGTTTGAAGAAGGTAATCATTGAATTATTTTACTTATTTTTTCAATGCTTTTATGGCGCACTCTCTTTTAGTGAGCTCTTCCACCCAACCGGGGATTATACACACTTCAGCCTAGTAAGACTTTCTTCATCATGTCTTCGTTTTTGACATCTCCATACATTACGTTGGGACTGTTGGTAATACATCTTGAGGAACATAAATACTGCAACAAGGGGATTCTGTACTTGCCACAGAAATCCACGAATTTGATGTGCTCTATGCGATTGTCGAAAAATACACCTGAAAATAAATAATACTTTAATAATTATAATAATGAAAATAAATGTAAGTAGCCAAAACCAAATGCCAGCCCAAAGCAATCATCCTGGCTATAGCTGATTGAGAGGCTGACGAAAAACGCCGACCCCGTATGTACACGGGAAAAGGCGAAGAAAAAGAAGAATAATAAAAATAAATATGTTGATAAACAACAGGTCCCAAGTTACTGATGTTAGGAAACGTGTTAGCCCATCAAATTGCTTAGCTGCTTGACCCATTATGTTAGCCCATCAAATTGCTTAGCTGCTTGACCCATTATGCCATAATCTGGACCCATTATGTTAGCCCATCAAATTGCTTGACCCATTATGTTAGCCCATCAAATTGCTTAGCTGCTTGACCCATTATGTTAGCCCATCAAATTGCTTAGCTGCTTGACCCATTATGTTAGCCCATCAAATTGCTAAGCTGCTTGACCCATTATGTTAGCCCATCAAATTGCTTAGCTGCTTGACCCATTATGCCATAATCTGAGTTTAAACTAGGGTTAAGTTTAACTTTAGAATTGAGCAATCTGATTGGTTGATTTTTTAAAAAATTCAAAATTTTCAGCCAATCAGATTGTTTAAGCGAAGATTTTAACTTAAACGGAGTTCAAACTCACTTTGTGGACTTACAGATTGTTTAAGCGAAGATTTTAACTTAAACGGAGTTCAAACTCACTTTATGGACCCAGTCATTAGAGACTAATGGCCGTTATGTTATGCCTTCCATTATGCCAACAAATCAACCAATTCCAGAGTGTCGTCCCGGGAATGAATGTCCTGACTTACCTTTACATTTGGGATTAACACAGTGGTGGGCGCTTTCCAAATATTGAACTAAATTTTGAGGAAGATGCTCCTGGGAATAATCATTGTGGACTTAGAGACTAATGGCCGTTATGTTATGCCTTCCATTATGCCAACAAATCAACTTCAATTCCAGAGTGTCGTCCCGGGAATGAATGTCCTGCCTTACCTTTACATTTGGGATTAACACAGTGGTGGGCGCTTTCCAAATATTGAACTAAATTTTGAGGAAGATGCTCCTGGGAATAATCAATCTCGTGAACCTTGAGAGTCCTGGAGGCAAGCTCTAGCAAGGATGGTGGCTTGTAGGTCATGTCACTCACAAACCTGATCACTAGGGGATTGTCTCTTAGACTCAACTGAAAACAAAAGAGCAATAAATATAACTATAAGGTATAAGCAGTGCTTTATTAAATAAAACTCTCGATTAACTGAAAACTCCCTGTGGTAAGATCCGGCATAAATTTTATACTGGCCTGTGTAAATCAAATGGGTAATGTCAAAGAAAACCCTTGACACTGTGTTAACTCTCAGTGATAAGATAGGCCATCTAAATAGCTACTCAATTGTACTCACGAGGCTAAACGCTAAATATACGTACACCCTGAATTCCAAGGACAGAGCTGAAACTCCCTGTGGTAAGATCCGGCATAAATTTTACACTGGCCTGTGTAAATCAAATGGGTAATGTCAAAGAAAACCCTTGACACTGTGTTACCTCTCAGTGGTAAGATAGGCCATCTAAATAGCTACTCAATTGTACTCACGAGGCTAAACGCTAAATATACGTACACCCTGAATTCCAAGGACAGAGCTAAAAGAAGTATTCCACTTTGCCGAGATTCGAACCCGGGAACGCTTAACCAGTCAGCCACACAGGTCGCTATCCAGTTTTAACCTTCGTAACCATAGCATACTTAGCCAACACGTGGTTAATTTTTAAGGTTCGATTCCAAGCAAGGTTTTTTCAAAGGTTTCCTTTAAGGACAGGATATAGCTTCTTGTACTAAGTACTTGAATATCGCGATAGATACAACTCATAACACTATTCCAAGTTATTTTCACACCATGCGATATTATTTCAATATGGGCTCTACAAATTAATTTGACCTCTATAATAATCAAAAATCATAAAGCACCGCGTTTCTTACCTCTGATAAACATTTCAGAGTGATGATTTCTGTCGGTAAGGTTCGAAGCTTATTGTTGTGAAGCAGTAAGGATTTCAGTTTCTTACCTCTGATAAACATTTCAGAGTGATGATTTCTGTCGGTAAGGTTCGAAGCTTATTGTTGTGAAGCAGTAAGGATTTCAGCATCTTCAAGTTTGAAATGGAAGCGGGCAAACTTTCTAACTGGTTATCACTCAGGATGAGAGCCTCTAGTTGATACAAATCTCCAAATGTGTCGGGAATGTCCGTCAGTGAATTTCCTCCCAGAGAAAGCACGTGCAGTCTGGAATGGAAATGAAATCAATTTAGAAAATCGCCCATTGTTTCATCATGGGCAAAGGTTATCTGTCTACTCCTCGACAATGGCCTCTTTTTCATTCCTCCATTGCATTAATAACAAATAATACCTAAATGCAATTCATTTGGGTTAACTATCTTACATTTTTGGTGGGCTGTACTTACTCACTGGGCCATTGTAGGATTTTTCCAAATATCTCATTTTATCCAAGCACCCATTTCTGTATTTATATTTACCTCATTTTCCTCGCGATGCTGAGTGGGCCCCATCTTTGGGTTAACTATCTTACATTTTTGGTGGGCTGTACTTACTCACTGGGCCATTGTTGGATTTTTCCAAATATCTCATTTTATCCAAGCACCCATTTCTGTATTTATATTTACCTCATTTTCCTCGCGATGCTGAGTGGGCCCCACAAAAGCTAGTCACGGAATTGATCATTTGTATGTTTCAAAATTTTCAACCCCACCGGGAATCGAACTCGGTTATCCCGCAGGTAAACATCACGTCGTGAATAATATTATTTGGAAAAAAAAAAATCTAGAATGCTGCAGTAAGCACTCGTTAAGTAGGTATTACTCATATCTATTATATCTCATCTATAGATAACTTTTGAGTAAATGGGACTACATGTCCTACTTTGCCAGTTTAATAGCTACATATAATTACTCGTTTCAAAATTTTCAACCCCACCGGGAATCGAACTCGGTTATCCCGCAGGTAAACATTACGTCGTGAATAATATTATTTGGAAAAAAAAAAAAATCTAGAATGCTGCAGTAAGCACTCGTTAAGTAGGTATTACTCCTATCTATTATATCTCATCTATAGATAACTTTTGAGTAAATGGGACTACATGTCCTACTTTGCCAGTTTAATAGCTACATATAATTACTTCTCATGAAAATTTTAACGTAGAGGTCAAAACATAATGAAAAAAATAGGCAAGGCAAGTATGGTCTACTAATAATAAAAAGTGTTGTTCAATGTTATGCAATTGACTTACTTGCAGAGCTTATTGATTTCCCTGGGGACATGATTCAGAGAATTATTTCCAAGATACAAATACTTCAAGGTGGGTATGTCTAAAATTTGTATAGGGAATTGTTCCAACTGATTACCACTCAAATTGAAAACTTTGAGGTTTTTCAGATTACTCATATCCTTGGGTAAGGATTCTGCAGTGAGTAGGTTGTTCCTTGCAATGAGTGTAGACAGAGGGAAGTTGGTGATAGCTTGGGGTAGGTGTGTGATCCTGTTGTTGCTCAGGTCAAGGGATCTCAGGTTTGTGAATTTGCTGGCATTGTCTGGGAAGAAGCTCAAGTTGTTATGGTACAGTAGCAGAGTATCAATGTTCTCGGGTTTCTTGTTGTAGTCATTGTTGGGTAATAACTCGATTTGAGTGGCCAAAGTTTCAGAATCCAACGAAGAATAGGAAAAGTCCAAAGTTTTGATAGAAACGGTTTTAAAACTATCACTGTCGCTACTGTCCGAGGAGCTACTGGATCCGTAGTTGTAACTCATTCTGTTTCAGCAAAATCTAAACTGGCAACAATTGAACGAGACGAATTTTTAAAAATTACAATCTATATCACATTGTAAAACTTTTCCCCTAGAACAAATCCAACACTCGAATGAACTTTAATTTCTAATCAGTTGCTTGTGAGATATCACTTGTGTTATCACTTCATTCTTTCGAGTGTCGAGTTTTTGATGATAATAGTTCAAGTAGCATATTGTTGATAAAGTGCCTTGTTCTGTTCTAACACTCTCCAAACACTTCGTGAATTCAAAAAATATACTCCTGATCAAAATCAACGTACTAAATGCCGAAATATTCTACACTATAATGAGCAGTAGATACGAGTACCAGTACCTATACTCGTTCAAATTCCTAATAACTGGTGCATTATTCAACGCCGGCCTTAAAGCCGAACAAATACATATCGAAATATACTTTTCCATCTGGAGCAAAATCTTTTGTAATAATTCTACATTTTCCACATATTGTACCCTTTAAACTTATGGAATAAAGAAGACATCGAAAAACGATATACTTTTCCATCTGGAGCAAAATCTTTTGTAATAATTCTACATTTTCCACATATTGTACCCTTTAAACTTATGGAATAAAGAAGACCTTGTTTAGAGTAGTATTAGACCAGAGGAAATAACTTGGTTCTATTCGAACAAGATCAACAAAATAATAGGTATTCAATTCTAGATTACCAACCATTATTAAATATTAGACCAGAGGAAATAACTTGGTTCTATTCGAACAAGATCAACAAAATAATAGGTATTCAATTCTAGATTACCAACCATTATTAATTCGAAAGGTAGATGAGAGCATTTGTTGAAAATCAAGTCGACAGGTAGTAGGTACATTAAATTTGACCAGGAGTGTATTTTAATAAAAATAATAGAAAAAATTATCGCCATGATAAACTAATACATAGGTATTAAAAAGGTTATCTATATTTGTATACGGGGGGGGGGGGGAAAGACTGCTCGCTTCCATAGACCCGACTCCATAAGTGCCCCTGGGCCGTTTCGACGGTGCGAAATGAGCGGCCTTAAGATGTCATGCGTCCTAACTAGGAAAGACATCTCCATCTCTATCGTTATCAATTCTACAGTGGAATGCAGGTGGTTTGGCAATGGCGAAGAGAACTGAGCTGGAACAGTTTTATGTTCCCTTAACTCTCCCATAAACCAAGCACACCTAAATTCCTGTCCAACCTTGGAAGCCAGCAGTTCCATTGTAGAAGCAGTTCCCTTTATGAATGCACTGTATATAGATTAGTCGTTGGAATGTTAAGCTGCTCTTGAAGATAATCAATTATTACATTGCGAAGTGCGAAGCCAACAGGGAGCGCGCAGCGCGACCATATTCTATCAAAGTGCGAAGCCAATAGGGAGCGCGTAGCGCGATCGTATTCTTTCAAAAAGAGAAGCCAAAGAGGAGCGCGTAGCGCAACCGTATTGTATCAAAGTGTGATGCTAATGGGGAGCGCGTAGCGCGACCGTATTCTTTCTGGTGAGGATTCCTACTGACGGAGAATTTTTCTTTTACTAAAATATTATAAACCGTGGCGAAGCACGGGTAACCTGCTAGTAAATGATAAAAGGAAATAAGATTGCTAATCCAAGTGTTAAACTTAACCCGAGTTTAATAAAAAGGCCCATTTAGACCTGCTTCATGGGAACGACCGATATCCAATACTTCTTAGCCAATCAGAGAAGGAGTATTTTCGAAGCGCTTTGATCATATTGAATCCTTCTAAATAGCGGTACTGTATTACAAGTTGTAAAACATGCGAGAAAAAAAATGAAAAAACCAAGGATATTCTGAGATTTCAATAATAGATTTAACAAATGTTGTACATAAATTTGTTGTCCATTGTACAGATTTTGTTAAAGATATTTGATTAAAATATATAAACGCATGAGATTGAACAAGTTACAAGTAGAAGGTTAGATTTCATTTTAGCTGTCCGCTTGTCATTTTGGAGCCTCAGGAGGGACTTTGAAAATAAATATTTGATCCTACCTACCTTACTAGATATGTGTACACAATTAAGAGATCTTAAGAAATATTTAACTTAATAACAAAATATGAAAACCTACAAATTGTCGTCTGTAGGGGCACTCACTTTATGTAACTTAAAAAAAAAAAAAAAAAAACTCATATTTCTTTACACGTATTTCGACCAGCTCCATGAACTGTCCCAAATAGAGACGAGACTGAGTGCACCCTAAAATAGCGAGCAACACGTAATCTATCTAGTTATCTGTTCATCAAGTTAACCACTTTACTACTGAGGTTGATATATTTATTAATTTAAAAAAAAAGGATTTTTTATTTATTTTACATGAAAAATCTAACTTTTTTCACACGGTACCTACAATCAGCTAAATCCCCACAACGTAAAATGTTAAGTACAATTAAAACTAAACAAAATTCATACAAATAAAACAGATCCCAAACAAATAAAAAAGACGTAACTAAAAAAAAAAAAAAACACATAGCATGATACAGGAACTAAGAAATCCTATATAGGCAAGTATAACAATGGAGCATCTCTTTCACACTAGACAGTTTGACTTTCGTTTTATATCTAATTATGAATGACTGTCAGACTGTACCTACTCGTGTTATACTATTGTAGATCTTTCACATGACTTTTAAACCATATTAAAACTTTCATGGTCACTGCAAAATTGGAAAACCTCATAAAATTTATTTTATTTTTTATTTATGAAGTTTCCATTTATTAGTTTTTCCGTACAAATCTCTCAATCAAATAAATATTCAACAAATGATATAACCAACCGTAAAAGTCGGAGCTTGAAGTTAACTAAATAAAATAAATAACTAATAAAACAACTTCAGGGCGAACTTAATCTCATCACTCCGGATTGAAAAAAAAGTGAAATCCAATCAAATCTAGTGCGAAGAAGATGTAAAATCTGGCGTAAAAAATTCTTCAGAATTTAAGATTTTGTGCGAACCTAATAATAATAATACATAAAAATGATGAATATTTTCAGATATGTGAGGCAAGAAACGGCATAAAAACAGCCCGATTTCCACTTGCAAATCCTGCACAACTGTACTAAATTTCAAGGGTATTTCATTTCTGTAAATGAAACTAAATAAGACATTCTATTTTTTCCCATTAATATTTGTACAAAATTTAAAATTTCATTTGTGGATGTGAAGCATATCGTATCAGATGCCTTAAGGTCAGACTTTTTAACAAGGGATAAATCAGACTTAGCTTAATCTTTTGTAATTTAAGTCTCCTAGAAAAGTAGGAGTAGGTACTTTGAGAAGATTTTTACAGCAAAATAATGAGTGTAGGGAATAGTACCGTTACTTCACTTAATTTACAAAGTCACCAAGTCTTCGATGATTTAAACAAGTAGTTTAAAAAATGACATTCTCATAGTTATTTTATGCACTCACTTCTAACATACACTAAACATCTTATCATTTAATTTTTTACTTTCTATTTATAATTGATACGTACAAAACAAATAAAAAAAGGTTCTTATGCGCAATGATTACATAATTTTTCAAGAGATTAGTTAAATGCTTTGGGAGAGTCTGTGGCCAACTGACAAGTTTTTCCAAGAGCATTGGCTGACCGAAGCAGCTGTCCTAGTCTGACCTTGAGATTTTCCAATACGATAGACTTTGAAAAAATTATCCACAAATGTCTAGGTAATTATACTACGCACCTCACCAATAATGATATGATATAAAAATATAATATGAAATACAGTCTAAGTATCCTCTGTAATTCGTACAAAACGCTTAGTACCTGGAGATAGGTTCCAGTAAATATTGAGGTTCCACTTCAATAATAGGTAAACTAATTAAACAAAATATCGAGGGTAAACTTAAATAAATAATTCAATCTTTAAACTTAGTTCTTAATAGAATTATTGAAGAATTATTATACGAACTCGTATTATAGATATTCTCCTTCAAAAATTCAATATTTTGCCTTAATTACACTTCTTCTTCTTCGCCTTTTCCCATGTTCAGAATAAAAGGAAATCAGATTGCTAATCCAAGTGTTAAACTTAACCCGAGTTTAATAAAAAGGCCCATTTACACCTGCTTCATGGGAACGACCGATATCCGATACTTCTTAGCCAATCAGAGAAGGAGTATTTTCGAAGCGCTTTCATCATATTGAATCCTTCTAAATAGCGGTACTGTATTACAAAAGTTGTAAAACATTCGAGAAAAAAATGAAAAAACCAAGGATATTCTGAGATTTCAATAATAGGTTTAACAAATGTTGTACATAAATTTGTTGTCCATTGTACAGATTTTGTTAAAGATATTTGATTAAAATATATAAACGCATGAGATTGAGACATCAGTCTTGAAGCTCAGCTAATGTTGGAGGTGAGTGTAACTGAGACCTACATCCTTGCTCATCTCAATCAATCTATCTTCTCTTAATACTCTACCACTGTTTACAACCCTTAAATAGTTGTAGGTAGGTACCTAATCTTCAAATTAATCTGTAGTTCAATATGAAACCCTCCACTTTATACTTGGCCTGGACAAGCCTCTTTCTTCCTTTGATGCTAGTTATCTGGGTTTCAAATTCAAATGTAAAGTGAGCAGTTCTTTATCAGCAAATCATTTAACTACTGATTTGGGAACCAATTAGGTAAGTACTTTAATTACCTAATACAAAATCTTGGGAAATCCAAACAGCAATCATTTTGAAATATTTCATCAGCTTTGAATCATAATGAAAGGTTGTTTTTGTCTTTTCAGAATAGGTTCATGTAAGCATCTCCTGAGTATTTATTTCATTGTACCCTGTACATTCCGTGTTATACTTGTGAGCCTTGTATTTCATAATTCATATGCTCACAATATCAGAAACAGTCAAACAGTTGAACCCTAAGTTGAAGTTTCAATTTAACTGGGGAGTAGGGGGAGTGTAGTACTAGTACAGTGTAAGATGTAATGTTGCCAAGTTCAAATGAAGTCAAATCAAATCAGATCAACATTAAAATCAATCATATTCCCATATCAGTGATTTTAAGTGATTTAATAATAGTCTCTAAGTTTCTCTTCAGACCATGAGTAACGGGCTGAAAAATACTACAGTCTCTCTGCTGTGCTGTTCTTGATCAGTGTGATAGTTCATTTTTAATTAAGTGTAGAGATTTCATGACCCCCTGGTAAGCTAAACTACATGTTGATAGCATTGAAATATGTATATTTCAAGGGTGTTGGTAGGTATTGTTGGTTAGAATCATACAGAAAGATTAAACAGATAGGTGGAGGATAAAGGACTTTATAACCTTATCCTGGTATATGAAAAGGACAGTTGCCTTTATAATAGTGTTACTGAAACAGGATTTGTTGGGTAACTGGCATGTATTTCATAGGTATGTATCCAACCTTCTCTCACCATGTTGAGTTTTTTTTTTTTGGAAATTTTGTAAAAAGAAGTTTGATAGTAGGAACTGTAACTGCTAAGGTCTTATCATCCTGAAAGTGAAGAGAGAAGGAACACAGGATAGGAGATAGCCAGTGGTTCTGAGCACAAACCTTATCCATTCAGGATAAAATCTGCCCTGGGTGGGAATCAAATACATGACCTAGCACTTATAAGGCAGATCCACTACCCTCCAAGCTTAGGTAATCATTGTTGACAACCAATTATTTTTGATTTCAGATAAACTGAATTAGTTTGGAATAATGGAGAAATCATTTGGTATTGTAGACTATGCTGTGTTCATACTCATGTTGGTCATCTCAGGAGCAATTGGAATTTATTACAGGTTTTCTGGAGGCAAACAAAAGACTAATAATGTAAGTTAAAATTGAGAATGTGTTTGTCTTCTTCTTAGTGTGCCATGTCCATTACTGGACGTTGGCGATCAAATTGGCTAAATCATTATTATCCACCACTTTAGCAAACAGCGTTGAATTAGATTCCTGGAACCATTCTTAGAGAATGTGTTTGTAGGTGTAGTAATCATGCGTCCTTTGGTTTATATGAAGAATTGAAGAAGTTATCATCATCAATCTCTAAAGGCTAGGCCACTCCTCAATTTCTTGCAACCTCCTTTATTCATGGGATGATTAGCAGTTCATTGAATCCCATATTGCTTCAAAACAAATAGTTATTGGGCCCAAAAGAGTCCCATTTAATGTAGAGAAGAGGGGAACCAAACAAACAAATTTTCCATTTGGAAATGACTCATTTTGTGTCTTATTTTTTCCAGGAATATTTATTTGGAAACAGAAATCAATCCCTTATTCCTGTGGCTCCAAAAGAGTCCCATTTAATGTAGAGAAGAGGGGAACCAAACAAACAATTTTTCCATTTGGAAATGACTCATTTTGTGTCTTATTTTTTCCAGGAATATTTATTTGGAAACAGAAATCAATCCCTTATTCCTGTGGCCTTTTCCTTGATGGCAAGTTTTATGTCAGCCATCACACTTATGGGACTATCAGCAGAAATTGTAACCTATGGAACACAATTTGTTGTGATAAATATTTCCTATGTTCTAGCTACACCAATTGTAGCTCATATTTATCTGCCTGTATTTTTCAAATTGGGTGCTGTCTCAGTCTATGAGGTAAGTAAAAAAAAAAATAATATTACTTTCTATTTTTGTTGTAAAACTGTGTTAGAAAGTCATTTTCCAAGGAAGTATAAAATTAGGTACTTTGGCTTTTTCAAATGAAGGACATGCCATATCTGACAGCAAAAGATATGTACTTAGCACTTACATTATTGAAGTGGAATCTAACATTCTTCTTGATCCTTGTCAATATCTACTTTTCAGTATTTGGAGAAAAGGTTTGGCAGTGCAACTCGTCTTGCTGCCTCCTTAGCTTTCACTGTTCAGATGGTACTGTACATGGGTATTGCTTTGTATGCTCCTGCCATTGCCTTAGAAGCTGTAATGGGACTATCCCAGTTCTACAGCATCACACTGGTGGGTCTTGTGTGCTTGTTCTATTCAACCATTGGTGGAATCAAAGCTGTCATTTTAACAGACGTGTTTCAGGTGAGACTTTTTTTCTTTCCATGAGAGCCAAGGTCTACATTAAAGTTAGACCAATCTTGACCAAACCCTTCTCTCTTCGCTAAAATCTCAGTTGCTCCACGTCAGAGTGCATTGGGAATTTGTCTATTAGTTAGAAAAATAAAAATTTCCCACTATTTTCACTATTATTTTTGACATATTTATTCACTACCGGTCCGGAGTTAGAAGCGGTTAAATTTCAGCAAGATCCAATGGAAGAAAAAAAAAAGTTCGGCTCTTATGGGTCAAGATTTTTTTTTTTTTTTTGAAGAGGTTTGATAGAGGAAACTGTGACAGCAGAGTTCTCATCATTCCGAAATCGAAGACAAAATAAGGATAGGAGAAAGGATGTCGTTCCGAAGACAAACCTTGTCTGTTGAGGATAAAGTTTGTCCCGGTGGGAAATCGAACCTGCGACCTTGCGCTGACAAGGTAGACATCCTACCTTTCATAACACAAAGAAATTGCATTTTTATCACCTCGAAATCGAAGACAAAGTAAGGATAGGAGAAAGGATGTCGTTCCAAACCTTGTCTGTTGAGGATAAAGTTTGTCCCGGTGGGAAATCGAACCTGCGACCTTGCGCTGACAAGGTAGACATCCTACCTTTCAAGTTAACTAGGCTGGCAATAAGGGGGTTTGACATCACTGTTTAAATGGTGAGGTTTTTAGTGACACAAGTTACCTTCCGTTCGGATACTAGCAACCTGCCTCAGATTAACCTCACTCAACCCAAGTGGGGCTGGGTCACCCATTGGGTTACCAATTACCCACAACGTTGCCAAGGGGGTTTGACATCACTGTTTAAATGGTGAGGTTTTTAGTGACACAAGTTACCTTCCGTTTGGATACTAGCAACCTGCCTCAGATTAACCTCACTCAACCCAAGTGGGGCTGGGTCACCCATTGGGTTACCAATTACCCACAACGTTGCTTAACTCAAGTGATCCAGTGGAGGCAGTGAGAACTGGTGCATTCAAATATGCTATCGTCGCGTCGTCGGTAGCTAAGTGAGAGACTTTAATTAGTCCATTTTTTTTTCTTCTTGGTTCGCAGTATAAAAAAAAAAAGTTTGAACTTAAATATCCGGTATTTGTCCCAATGATTTCAGTCAATTCTGATGTATGCCGCCATTTTTGCCGTCATTATAGTGGCAGCTATCAATGTAGGTGGCATTGGAGAAATCTGGAATATTGCTCACAGAAATGATCGACTGGAATTTTTCAAGTAAGTGATTCCAAACTGATACCTTTTAAGTGATATTCGAATATCACTACAATGGAAAGGCCAGATTTTTTTTTTTTTTTAACTGAGATTGTTAACAAGTAATAGGCCTTAAATAAAGCCTTTAGTTATTATAATTAACTAGCTGAATTCCGTCCCTTCGCTCCGGAATCCCGCTAGTTCATCCCGAGGCATGGCCAAACTTGTGGAAAAGGCATGGCCGAACTTGTAGTTATCAAACTAAAAACATAAACGAAACTCAAATATTAGGCGAGCGAGGAAAAGTTTTCTATCCCGCAGTCTCTGCACTCTGTGTATTTCTTATGGAGATTTCAGCGATCAAAAATTGATCATATCTCAGGATCGGTGTAGATTTTCGCAAAATCCTTTCTTATTGCACACCTAGACCATAAAAAGAATATTCCTACCAAATTTCAGCTTTCTAGGTGGTGTGGTTCTCGAGATAGAGCGATCAGTGTGTGAAATGTGAAATGTGAACTGTGAATGAGTGAATGGATCTTGTTCTTATAATATAAGACTAGCTGAATTCCGTCGCTTCGCTCCGGAAGCCCGCTAGTTCATCCCGAGGCATGGCCAAACTTCTGGAAAAGGCATGGCCGAACTTGTATTTATCAAACTAAAAACATAAACGAAACTCAAAAAGTTGGTCGAGAGCGGAACATTTCTCTCCCGCAGTCTCTGCACTCTGTGTATTTCTTATGGAGATTTCAGCGATCAAAAATTGATCATATTTGTGAAAGTCGTGATGTAACATTAGGAGGGATTGTATCCGTCCCTTCATTTCTAACAAAATTGTATGATTAATTGTATTATGGCCCAGGCTGCTTTTCTGAAAGCTTTGAGGATGTTTGAAACCCGAACATTTTCAGAGGAAACAAAACACTTTGTAGACTTGAGGATTGTATACTCGGGAGTCAGTAAATAGTTTTATTATTATTATTTTAAGTGAAAAATGTCCCATGATAAGTTTGTGGTTGTTATCAACTGCTGGGAATGGAGTATCAGGTCATTTTCCTCCATTTTAAGTGCATAGCTCACAGGGCGAATGACCACGCCAATGGCTAGCTGTTAAAGCCCCTAAAAAAAGTACATTGCTCAATCTTAGCCATTCAAATAATGAAATGGCGAATTCGTCAAGTATTTACGTCCCAATGTTAACAATCCGACTTCTAATATATTTCTCTTTTGTTTCAGTCTGTCTCCCGACCCCACAACACGACATTCCTGGTTCACGCTTATCATTGGCGGCATTTTTACCTACTGCTCCCTGTACGGGATCAATCAGATGCAAGTACAGCGCTATCTTACCATGAAAGATTACAAAACTGCCGTAAGATCTCTCTAGATTTATAACACAGACATTATGTAAACATGAATATTTTCATGTGTGATATGTTTAAGGTGTACTACATGAATTGACCTTCATGTCAAACGAGAACAAATGTTAAGCATTGTAGTTGTAGGGCCACAAAAAAATTGGCACGTTGTGAAAGTCGTGATGTAACATTAGGAGGGATTGTATCCGTCCCTTCATTTCTAACAAAATTGTATGATTAATTGTATTATGGCCCAGGCTGCTTTTCTGAAAGCTTTGAGGATGTTTGAAACCCGAACATTTTCAGAGGAAACAAAACACTTTGTAGACTTGAGGATTGTATACTCGGGAGTCAGTAAATAGTTTTATTATTATTATTTTAAGTGAAAAATGTCCCATGATAAGTTTGTGGTTGTTATCAACTGCTGGGAATGGAGTATCAGGTCATTTTCCTCCATTTTAAGTGCATAGCTCACAGGGCGAATGACCACGCCAATGGCTAGCTGTTAAAGCCCCTAAAAAAAGTACATTGCTCAATCTTAGCCATTCAAATAATGAAATGGCGAATTCGTCAAGTATTTACGTCCCAATGTTAACAATCCGACTTCTAATATATTTCTCTTTTGTTTCAGTCTGTCTCCCGACCCCACAACACGACATTCCTGGTTCACGCTTATCATTGGCGGCATTTTCACCTACTGCTCCCTGTACGGGATCAATCAGATGCAAGTACAGCGCTATCTTACCATGAAAGATTACAAAACTGCCGTAAGATCTCTCTGGGTCTCTTGGCCTCTACTCACACTTCTCTCCGTTTCCACTTGCTTTTCTGGTTTGGCGATCTATGCCAGCTATCACAACTGTGACCCGATTAAGTAAATAACACGTTTTTTATAGACTCATCTGTTTTTTGTAACATAGGTATTCTTGTTGTTGTTGCTTTTTTTAATGTAGTTTTCTAATGCATTTCAATCATTATAAGACGTTATAGGTTTGCACTTAAGACAACGAGGGTTATTTGGTGAATGATTTTTTTTTTTTTTTTTTGATCCTGTGTTAAAATATCGAGGGTCAACTTAAATAAATAATTCAATCTTTAAACTTAGTTCTTAATAGAATTATTGAAGAATTATTAAACGAACTCGTATTATAGATATTCTCCTTCAAAAATTCAATATTTTGCCTTAATTACACTTCTTCTTCTTCGCCTTTTCCCATGTTCAGATGGGGTCGGCGTTAGTCGTCGGCCTCTCAATCAGCTTTAGAGTGATCGCTTTGAGGCCAACTGGTTTTGGCTAAACAAACTTTTCCGAGTGGGATGCCCTTCGCACTCAACCTTCGCTATTGATATAGCGTGAGGAAATTTGGACTAGTATACTCCCTGTTTATAGTCCCCTAGCTAGACGCTGATCTACTCTCTGTTTATAGTCCCTCAGCCAGACTAATAAATTAAACGAATTTTTAAAATTCGACTGCAGTTTACTTGAATAAAATTATTCCACGAGCTACCTGGATGAGACACCAATAAATAATTTCAATAACAATGATAAACATAAAATAGCAGTAACAATAAATAAAATCTTTTTCTATAAACAAAAAAGTCTTTGGGACTCGGGTCCATTTTCACAGTCACTAGGATGAGACACCAATAAATAATTTCAATAACAATAATAAACATAAAATAGCAGTAACAATAAATAAAATCTTTTTCTATAAACAAAAAAGTCTTTGGGACTCGGGTCCATTTTCACAGTCACTGTTGACAATTTACGAAAGAATATAATGTAGGATTTATGAAAGTATCTAACGCACCAGAGGAGTCAGGAATATTAGTGGACGAGCCAACAAAGATTAGAATTCAAGGTACACTAATTTTGGCAGCCAATAAGAACGGAGATTTTTTCTTCAAGAACGAACTGTTGCCGCCACGGAACGAACAAGCCAACAAGAACAAGAACGATGCTACTTAAAACTGTTTGGGTTGATGCTACTTAAAACACAACGTTCAAAATGTACAATACCATATAGAGATCTTCTCTCAAACTGATATGATGATAATGGGTTGATGCTACTTAAAACACAACGTTCAAAATGTACAATACCATATAGAGATCTTCTCTCAAACTGATATGATGATAAATAAAGTTCTTTATCATATCAGTGTTCATCCAATTCCTAAAGAAAACCTTTATTTGTTGTTTATTTGATTCTTTTCAAAAACACAATTTCATTTACAGTCACATATTGAAAAGAGTATCTACAAGCAGCAAAAACCGTGTGCAGTGATTGGTCAAATCAGCTACGAGATCCTAATTTTATTGACATAAGCCAAAAGTGACGGTAAAAGTGGATCTTATTCTAAAGAAAACTTTCTAATAAATTCTAATTCAATTCAACTTGAATTGTGTGGAAACAGTAGTATCACAGGAAAATTCGTTATCGCAGCCTTTTTGTTCATTATTGTTTTTCATATGCACTGTTTCTGGAGATAGCTGTGAAAGCAAGAAACAGTAAAAATGAGTTAGTGTTTACATTACGTATAATAGTACATAATACAGGGTGCGCCAGAAAAACACTGACAACGGCTCAGGGTAGGTAGATCTCATCATTTCCAACAAGGTTCTGTGGGTCATTTTCCTAACTTCGGCTTCGTTCCCCAGAAATGTCCAAAAAACCACCTTTTAAAAAAATACAGATCTTGTGCCAGTTTTTAGGTCATAAATTTTCATTTTAATCAATAAACTGTTTCTGTTAAAGCCACGAGCCAGAGCACAAAATTTTGATCCGAATAGACCTGATCTCCGATTTCCAAAGATCAGGTTTGATGTGTTTTTTCAAGCTCAAAAAAGATTTACCTTGTAATGTCCGATTTTTAAGTTACAAAACACGCGGTTTTTGTCCGAAGAAATTTTTGAGCCCAAGTCTCCATCTTTCAGGAAAGTTTGAACGAACAGTTTTTAAACCTTACCTCAGGCTCCTTGTACGGGCCGTTGTGTTTTCTCCTCGCCCTAGCAGCTACCCATGGCGTTAGAAGATTCACTATGTCCGATTTTTAAGTTACGAAACACGCGGTTTTTGTCCGAAGAAATTTTGGAGCACAAGTCTCCATCTTTCAGGAAAGTTTGAACGAATAGTTTTTAAACCTTACCTCAGGCTCCTTGTACGGGCCGTTGTGTTTTCTCCTCGCCCTAGCAGCTACCCATGGCGTTAGAAGATTCACATCGTAGGACGGAGTATCAAAGAATCTGCTCACTATCGCCCCCACTAGCATGGTAACACAGAACCCTAGTACGATATAATACATGTAGCTGATTCTGTACAGGTAGAAGTATTGGTCTTGCGAACTGGAAAGAAAAACAAATGTTGTTTGTTGAAACAACATAATTGTTATTTGAAACAACCTCAAAAAAAAAAAACACCAACAACAACAATGCCAATTATGTCGTCACAATTTTAGCTATTAAATCTTTTCTTATTGGACGAACGACCCAGTAGTTATTACTAAAGGCTCTTATCATTCAGAGTCAAATATACACATATCTTGTTTAGACTGCGCGATCAAAGGGATTTTCAGTCCTATGCTGGCGGTATAAACAAGGTATATTCTAGTTTTTTTACAAGTTTTTTCTTCTTCAATATTTATATTTATACCTATCTCTTTATTTCACAAAAATAATATAATCATACATGACAATATAAATCAAATTATCAAAGAAATAAAGAGATATTACCCCCTTTCTGAACCTCAATACGAAATGTTTTTAGATTGTGACGACTAAGGGGGTATCATCAGCCTTAAAATATTTATCTTAAGGGTAACTCACCTTGACATATCGGTATACCTGATGGTAGTAGCATCTTCATCAATGAAGTTATTGTCTACAGAGTTATCTAAACGTAAAATGGAAGACAAGGAAGGCACAAGATTAGGACATCCTTCAATAGTGGAAGGAAGCTTTTTCGGCGCAGGCTTGGGGCCACCAAACCCTACCAAGGAACAGAATAATAAACCAGACACGATGCCAGCCAGCGCACCCTGTGAATCAAAACATACAAAAAAGATCAGATATTGGGGGTATTTTATTTTTTATTATCCATTTTTCTTCCAGTCTTAATCCTATGAATCCATGGAATCCGGAAAAAAGTCTTTTGAAAATTTAAATCCAAGGGATCCACTCGGGGACTGGATTCGTTTGATTCACAGTGGTAGAACATAGGGATTCCAAAGAGAGAATAACTATCTTCTCTCTATTACTCATATTAATACACTCGCGAGCAATGAAAATCGGGGCAGCCCTATTTTTTAGTTTTTCTCAAACTGCTGCTCAGTGTTCAATTTTTTTCGTTAAAACCATTAGTAATGTTTTTTGCTGTAAAGTTTAAAACTTATTCCAAGCGTCGTCGGTAGCTAAGTGAGAGACTTTAATTAGTCCATTTTTTTTTTCTTCTTGGTTCTCAGTATAAAAAAAAGTTTGAACTTAAATATCCGGTATTTGTCCCAATGATTTCAGTCAATTCTGATGTATGCCGCCATTTTTGCCGTCATTATAGTGGCAGCTATCAATGTAGGTGGCATTGGAGAAATCTGGAATATTGCTCACAGAAATGATCGACTGGAATTTTTCAAGTAAGTGATTCCAAACTGATACCTTTTAAGTGTGTATTCTTACTCTACAAACAGAACCATCTCGGACCGTAGGGGAGGTCAGTTGTCAAAAGTGTTGACGTTTATCTACGGTCTAGTGTGTCTGTGTATTGCATACCTGGCCAAATATTTGGGCTCTGTGTTACAAGCTTCGCTGACCATTTTCGGTGTCGTTGGAGGACCTGTATTGGGGGTGTTTACCCTTGGAATGACAGTCACGTTTGCTAATCAACAGGTAAATAGAATAGAAGATTTTTTTAAACATCGAAAAAATTCTCATACATTCCGCTCCGTAAAAAATATATTCTACATTTGCGAGCAATAAAATCGGGGCAGCCCTATTTTTTGGTTTTTCTCAAACTGCTGCTCAGTGTTCAATTTTTTTCGTTAAAACCATTAGTAATGTTTTTTGCTGTAAAGTTTAAAACTTATTCCAATGGAAAAAATTCTCATACATTCCGCTCCGTAAAAAATATGTTCTACACTTGCGAGCAATAAAATCGGGGCAGCCCTATTTTTTGGTTTTTCTCAAACTGCTGCTCAGTGTTCAATTTATTTTCGTTAAAACCATTAGTAATGTTTTTTGCTGTAAAGTTTAAAACTTATTCCACAAGACCGCATACCTACATACCCTGTGAGTAAAAAATGAAAAACAAGGATCAGTTTTATGCTGAAAATGCATGTTTTTGAAGATAAATGTTGGTGTAACTTTTTTTCTCCTCAATATTTTTACACCATTTTTGAACCAGGTGCTTTAGAAAAGAACACAGAACATTAATTTACTATTGGTAAAAGTTAGAAAAAATTTCTGGACCCTAGTCGGAACTTTTTTAAAAAAAGTTCTTTTTTGCCCTATAAAACTAATAGTAAAAAAGGAACGATCTTTAAAAAGTTCCGGCTAGGGTCCAGAAATTTTTTCTAACTTTTACCAATAGTAAATTAATGTTCTGTGTTCTTTTCTAAAGCACCTGGTTCAAAAATGGTGTAAAAATATTGAGGAGAAAAAAAGTTACACCAACATTTATCTTCAAAAACATGCATTTTCAGCATAAAACTGATCCTTGTTTTTCATTTTTTACTCACAGGGTATGTAGGTATGCGGTCTTGTGGAATAAGTTTTAAACTTTACAGCAAAAAACATTACTAATGGTTTTAACGAAAAAAATTGAACACTGAGCAGCAGTTTGAGAAAAACCAAAAAATAGGGCTGCCCCGATTTTATTGCTCGCAAATGTAGAATATATTTTTTACGGAGCGGAATGTATGAGAATTTTTTCGATGTTTAAAAAAATCTTCTATTCTATTTACCTGTTGATTAGCAAACGTGACTGTCATTCCAAGGGTAAACACCCCCAATACAGGTCCTCCAACGACACCGAAAATGGTCAGCGAAGCTTGTAACACAGAGCCCAAATATTTGGCCAGGTATGCAATACACAGACACACTAGACCGTAGATAAACGTCAACACTTTTGACAACTGACCTCCCCTACGGTCCGAGATGGTTCTGTTTGTAGAGTAAGAATACAGTGGCTGAAATTAAGAAATAAATCAGCTTAAAACAGGAGAAGTAAAAAAAACAAACAAACAAAACAAATATTAAACTTGACAATGACTCAATGATAGTTCAGCCGTTTCTAATTCCTGGTCTGCCGATTTTGAAAATTTAGACCGATTGCAATACTTCCTCATTACATAATACATAGTACAGATTTGCTCTTTACTAATTGTAATAGAAAGTAAAAAGAAATAATTATAAAATAAAATAATAATGGACTCTTGAATGGTTACCTCGCTTCTACCACTTAACTCTTAATGAGGTCAACTTCTCAAATAAATGAAGATAGAATTCCACACCGCGGCTGGGATCGAACCCGCATTCTCCTGTTTATAAGGCGACCACTACGCCGCCGACTCAGATAAATTTGACGCCATTCAATCATTGTCGAAAACAATTCAAATTTTTGTGAATTTACTTATTTACTCTATTTGACTAGATACGTTTTATTAGTACATTGTGCATGCATCAACAAGAAACAAGTTATAAAGCAAGATATTCATGCAACTTTATAATGGGCATATTGAATCAGATCTGTATTTCATTTTTAGTTCTGATTTCTGTAGCTCCATTTAATTAATAACAAGACCATTGCACAAACAGGCTACACACAACATAGGTAAAAAGATAATAATAATAAATAAAAAAAACACCACACTCACACTGATCGGCGCTGTACCTAGATTACCCAGAAGAATACAATGGACAACCCAGTCCAGTAATAGACAACAATGCAGACAAATAATTTAATTAAAAAACACAGGATCAAAAAAAAAAAAAAAAAAAGTTATCTCGCTTCTACCACTTAACTCTTAGAGCTCTATGAGGTCAACTTCTCAAATAAATGAAGATAGAATTCCACACCGCGGCTGGGATCGAACCCGCATTCTCCTGTTTATAAGGCGACCACTACGCCGCCGACTCAGATAAATTTGACGCCATTCAATCATTGTCGAAAACAATTCAAATTTTTGTGAATTTACTTATTTACTCTATTTGACTAGATACGTTTTATTAGTACATTGTGCATGCATCAACAAGAAACAAGTTATAAAGCAAGATATTCATGCAACTTTATAATGGGCATATTGAATCAGATCTGTATTTCATTTTTAGTTCTGATTTCTGTAGCTCCATTTAATTAATAACAAGACCATTGCACAAACAGGCTACACACAACATAGGTAAAAAGATAATAATAATAAATAAAAAAAACACCACACTCACACTGATCGGCGCTGTACCTAGATTACCCAGAAGAATACAATGGACAACCCAGTCCAGTAATAGACAACAATGCAGACAAATAATTTAATTAAAAAACCCAGGATAAAAAAAAAAAAAAAAAATCATTCACCAAATAACCCTCGTTGTCTTAAGTGCAAACCTATAACGTCTTATAATGATTGAAATGCATTAGAAAACTACATTAAAAAAAGCAACAACAACAAGAATACCTATGTTACAAAAAACAGATGAGTCTATAAAAAACGTGTTATTTACTTAATCGGGTCACAGTTGTGATAGCTGGCATAGATCGCCAAACCAGAAAAGCAAGTGGAAACGGAGAGAAGTGTGAGTAGAGGCCAAGAGACCCAGAGAGATCTTACGGCAGTTTTGTAATCTTTCATGGTAAGATAGCGCTGTACTTGCATCTGATTGATCCCGTACAGGGAGCAGTAGGTAAAAATGCCGCCAATGATAAGCGTGAACCAGGAATGTCGTGTTGTGGGGTCGGGAGACAGACTGAAACAAAAGAGAAATATATTAGAAGTCGGATTGTTAACATTGGGACGTAAATACTTGACGAATTCGCCATTTCATTATTTGAATGGCTAAGATTGAGCAATGTACTTTTTTTAGGGGCTTTAACAGCTAGCCATTGGCGTGGTCATTCGCCCTGTGAGCTATGCACTTAAAATGGAGGAAAATGACCTGATACTCCATTCCCAGCAGTTGATAACAACCACAAACTTATCATGGGACATTTTTCACTTAAAATAATAATAATAAAACTATTTACTGACTCCCGAGTATACAATCCTCAAGTCTACAAAGTGTTTTGTTTCCTCTGAAAATGTTCGGGTTTCAAACATCCTCAAAGCTTTCAGAAAAGCAGCCTGGGCCATAATACAATTAATCATACAATTTTGTTAGAAATGAAGGGACGGATACAATCCCTCCTAATGTTACATCACGACTTTCACAACGTGCCAATTTTTTTGTGGCCCTACAACTACAATGCTTAACATTTGTTCTCGTTTGACATGAAGGTCAATTCATGTAGTACACCTTAAACATATCACACATGAAAATATTCATGTTTACATAATGTCTGTGTTATAAATCCGGGGTTAACAAGGTTCATAGTATTCTTAAGGTCACCAACAATCCGATCAAGTCTGGTCTTCAATGAAATTAGTCATATGAAGAATTTGGAGAAAAAGAAGCAATAATGTTTATTTAATCTGCTCGAATAGGATTAAAAAGTTTCTTTACCCCACCAGAAGGCTACTAGTGTGGTCAAATTTTCGAACAATGTTGAGGATAAAATTCCATACTTTGCCAGGGATTGAATTATTTAATCTGCTCGAATAGGGTTAAAGAGTTTCTTTACCCCACCAGAAGGCTACTAGTGTGGTCAAATTTTCGAACAATGTTGAGGATAAAATTCCATACTTTGCCAGGGATTGACCCCAGACCCTCTGGTTTATCAGGCGAGCGTCTATACTACTACACCACCGAGATAGGTTATAAAATTCCTGCTGCAAATCTTATATCTTATATTATAAGAACGAGATCCATTCACAGTTCACATTTCACACACTGATCGCTCTATCTCTAGAACCACAACACCTAGAAATCTGAAATTTGGTAGGAATATTCCTTTTATGGTCTAGGTGTGCAATAAGAAAGGATTTTGCGAAAATCTAAACCGATCCTGAGATATGATCAATTTTTGATCGCTAAAATCACCATAAGAAATACACAGAGTGCAGAGACTGAGGGAGAGAAAACTTTTCCTCGCTCGCCAAATATTTGAGTTTCGTTTATGTTTTTAGTTTGACAAGTAACTCACAAGTTCGGCCATGCTGTTTCCCACAAGTTCTTTGGCATCGCCTCGGGATGAACTAAGCGGGATTTCCGGACGCGAAGGGACGGAACTTCCAGCTAGTTAGGATTATAATAATCTAAAGGCTTGTACTTTAAGGCCTATTACTTGTTACTCTCAAGTTAAAAAAAAAACAAGTCTGGCTTTCCCATTGTCAAAGTGGATATTCGAGATATCACTATAAAAGGTATCCAGTCTCTCGGAATCACTTACTTGAAAAATTCCAGTCCGATGCCATTTCTCGTGAGGCAATATCTCCAGATTTCTCCAATGCCCGACCTACCCATTGATCAGCTGCCACTAGCACACTGAACGGGCAAAAATGGCGGCATACATCAGGAATTCCCGACTGAAATCATCTGGGACAACACGGATATGTTCAAGTTCAACTTTTTTTTCATACTGAGAACCAGAAGACAAAAAAGAAAATGGACTAAGTTAAAGTCTCCATCACTTAGCTACCGGACGACGCTACGACGACCGATAGCATATTGAATGGGGGGGCACCAGTTCCTCACTGCCCTCCACTGGATCACTTGAGTTAAGCAACGTTGTGGGTAATTGGTAACCAATGGGTGACCAGCCCCACTTGGGTTGAGTGCACGGTTAATCTGAGGCAGGTTGCTAGTATCAAACGGAAAGGTAACCTTGGTCGGTCACTAAAAACCTCACCATTTAAACAGTGAGTGTCAAACCCCTTGTTGGCCAGCCTAGTTAACTTGAAAGGTAGGATGTCTACCCTTGTCAGCCGCAAGGTCGCAGGTTCGATTTCCACCGGCGACAAACTTTATCGCTCAACAGACAAGGTTTGTCTTCGGAACGACATCCTTTCTCCTAATCCTTATTTTGCCTTCGATTTCGGATGAATGAGAACTCTGCTGTCACAGTTTCCTCTATCAAGCCTCTTCAAAAAAAAAAAAAAAATCTTGACCATAAGAGCCGAACTTTTTTTGCGGTCCATTGGCATCTTGCTGAACATTAACCCGCTCTCTAACTCCGGCCGCGGTAGT
>NW_007377694.1:83629-115262 GCF_000475195.1 Diaphorina citri
CATTTGTAATATGATGAGGTAGACCCCAGACTTAACCTAAGTGTTCAGTGTTGATAAATATTGTTCAAGTTGGTTTACACAAAAAATTAATTGTGTTTATACACACAGGAAGACCCACAGTAAGTCTCTTGCACAAGCTAACTTGTGTTTTTTTTATTGCCAGCTCTTACTTACAGGCTCTCTAAATTACTCAAATCAGCTTATCCTAATATTTCAAATTATTTTCTTGTGATGGGAGGAAGAAAGAGGCTTGTCCAGGCCAAGTATAAAGTGGAGGGTTTCATATTGAACTACAGATTAATTTGAAGAATAGGTACCTACCTACAACTATTTAGGGGTTGTAAACAGTGGTAGAGTATTAAGAGCAGATAGATTGATTGAGATGAGCAAGGAAGAACTTCTCAAACAATAAATATAGGTCTCAGTAACACTCACCTCACATTAGCTGAGCTTCAAGACTGATGTCTGATGTTGAGACTTGAGATAGGTAAAGACAAACACTCATCTGGAAATCGAACGCGATCGATATACCTATGTAGCTTAACTTCAGTGTCCCTTTCGGTAGTTGTGCATAAGGCGCGTCAATGGGACATTACAAAAATCCGTTTATAAGAGGGAAGATACTTGCTTTAGGAGTGTTCCTAGTGAAGTTTTAAAAGGCGCGAAGTAAAAAAAGTCACATAATTTTAATTGATTAGCACTTAAGAAACGAACTTTGAAATCTTAGGCGCGTCCGTGAGACATTAGAAAATCTGTGTATAAGAGGGAAGATACTTGCTTTAGGAGTGTTCCTTGACAAGTTTTTAAAATAGCAAAGTTAAAAAATTCACATATTTTATTGATTAGCACTTAAAAAACGACTTTTGAAATCTTATTTCCGCGATCAACGATACTTCTAACTTTCTAACAACGAAGAACGAACAACTCTGACAAGCACAGCGGCCATCTTTTCAGTGTTTACAGGTGTATTACCGTACATTACCATACGAGGGAACAAAATCCGTACGGAAATCTTACCTTATCGCCATGTTGACCAACACAAAGATGAAAAAAATTAATTTTCTTATTCGCCAACATAAAAATAGGTTAGGGTTAGGTTAAACGCACAAATGAGCAGTGACTAGTGTTAGGTTAGGATTAGGTTAAACGCACAAATGAGCAGTAACCAGTGTTAGGTTAGGGTTAGGTTAAACGCACAAATGAGCAGTGACCAGTGTTAGGTTAGGATTAGGTTAAACGCACAAATGAGCAGTAACCAGTGTTAGGTTAGGGTTAGGTTAAACGCACAAATGAGCAGTGACCAGTGTTAGGTTAGGATTAGGTTAAACGCACAAATGAGCAGTAACCAGTGTTAGGTTAGGGTTAGGTTAAACGCACAAATGAGCAGTGACCAGTGTTAGGTTAGGATTAGGTTAAACGCACAAATGAGCAGTAACCAGTGTTAGGTTAGGGTTAGGTTAAACGCACAAATGAGCAGTGACCAGTGTTAGGTTAGGATTAGGTTAAACGCACAAATGAGCAGTAACCAGTGTTAGGTTAGGGTTAGGTTAAACGCACAAATGAGCAGTGACCAGTGTTAGGTTAGGATTAGGTTAAACGCACAAATGAGCAGTAACCAGTGTTAGGTTAGGGTTAGGTTAAACGCACAAATGAGCAGTGACCAGTGGTATTTTTTTATCATTTAAAAAATAATACTGAAAATTTTTACTCGCCCTTTCTTCTCGATTTTTTGATTTTTCAGATGGGTTCTTCGTTTCTGCCATTGAATTTTAATTGATTACGCCTGAAATTGTATGAGCTGTGACCTTGACTCGCCTGCATAATGATAGCGCTCATCTACATAGTAAGTATAATTTACCTATGTTTCAGTGTTTGTACTATGTACACACATTAATTACCAACTTACCTCAAAGATACATAGGATAGATATCAGCAGATGATAAAGTAATGAGGTTGCTGGAGGTACCTACCTAGAATAGGGCTAAGCTCAATCAACCCAAGCTAACTATAGTGGACCAGTGGTCAACACCCGAGCAGGTAGCCTACTGATTGGTATTTTCAAATAGCCCCCACTCTCAAGTCACAGTTTTATAATAAGTAGAAAGATAGCTTGTGCAGAAGTCATGTCCATGGAATATTGCTACCAAAAGTACCAAAGGAACTGGCACAAACAAGCAGTGACCAGTGTTATTATAGGGTTAGGTTAAATGCAAGAAGGAGTTTTCACAATTAGAGCAGCGTCGTTCGCAAGATCGTTTTGTGTCCTTTTTGTTGTGTGTGGGATTTTTTTTCCCAGAGGAGAGATGCGGGAAATTTTTCTCTCTTTTCAGAATTTCTCATAAGATTTTCGTCACACCCTCAATAATTTCGTTGCTTCTGTGATTTTGTTGTCGTTGATAACTTCACATCAGTGAATTGTAAATAAAAATAATTTCAATGACGTCGTCAGTGGAGTTTTTGAAGTAGGTATTTTTTATCATTTAAAAAATTATCTGAAAATTTTTACTCGCCCTTTCTTCTCGGTTTTTTGATTTTTCAGATGGGTTCTTCGTTTCTGCCATTGAATTTTAATTGATTACGCCTGAAATTGTATGAGCTGTGACCTTGACTCGCCTGCATAATGATAGCGCTCATCTATATAGTAAGTATAATTTACCTATGTTAATTCAGTGTTTGTACTATGTACACACATTAATTACCAACCTACCTCAAAGATACATAGGATAGATATCAGCAGATGATAAAGTAATGAGGTTGCTGGAGGTACCTACCTAGAATAGGGCTAAGCTCAAGGTATCAGCAGATGATAAAGTAATGAGGTAGCTGGAGGTACCTACCTAGAATAGGGCTAAGCTCAATCAACCCAAGCTAACAGCTAACCATAGTGGACCAGTGGTCAACACCCAAGCAGGTAGCCTACTGATTGGTATTTTCAAATAGCCCCCACTCTCAAGTCACAGTTATATAATAGGTAGAAAGATAGCTTGTGCAGAAGTCACGTCCGTGGAATATTGCTACCAAAGGAACTGGCACAAACAATCAGTGACCGGTGTTATTATAGGGTTAGGTTAAATGCAAGAAAGAGTTTTCACAATTAGAGCAGTGATTAGTGTTATAGGGTTAGGTTAAATACTAAAAGGAGCTTTTCTTTTCCACAGATGTGACTTATGCATAATTACCGAAAGGTACCCTATAGTTATCATTTACTGCACTCCAGAGAAACTGTATGTACATTTTATTATGAAATAATTATTGACAGTCAACCAACAACCAATATTATTCAGGAAATAATTTCAAAAAAACATTATCAAAAGACCCCCTGGTGCCTGTTTCCAGAGCTTTATCATTTATAGCTAACATTGATTTGAGTAGATCTAGAGAGAGGAAGGTACTAGTACAGAAGCCACAACAATGAAAAATTGCTATAAAAAGAAGCTGTCACAAATTTTTAAAAGGTTTGGTTAAACACAAACAGGAGCTTTCTTTTTCATTGCCATTGCTTTATAATAATTACAGAACTTTATTACAGTAAGGCTGGGGTCTACCACCTGACATTGCTGTGGCATAGTCTCTGTGAATGAAGTAACACCCATTTGTAATATGATGAGGTAGACCCCAGACTTAACCTAAGTGTTCAGTGTTGATAAATATTGTTCAAGTTGGTTTACACAAAAAATTAATTGTGTTTATACACACAGGAAGACCCACAGTAAGTCTCTTGCACAAGCTAACTTGTGTAATATAATAATATTTATTGCCAGCTCTTACTTACAGGCTCTCTAAATTACTCAAATCAGCTTATCCTAATATTTCAAATTATTTTCTTGTGATGGGTGTGTTGAAACCAATTTTGTCAGAAAAACTACTCAATTAAATAAATTTGTTTAAAAATTGAAAAACCTCAATTTATTTACCTAAGATGTATTGTGTTCAATTGTCCGTGTTCTAAATCCCAGCATCATCAGGACCTCAAACTTCAAGCTTTAATATGGAGCTTTTTTTTCTTTGTGAGGTGGTTTGTGAAGTGGAGAGTTTTTTAGAGCATAATATATACTTACAATAGCAAATAGCATAATACCTAATATTTCTCAGTTACCTGGTATTTGGTTACTTATAATTGCTCATAGACTTGTGTTTCAATTTCATTTTATTTTCTTGTTACAGATGCAGAAGTAAGAGTCATGTATCATTCAGAAGTGGAAATCCACCCATAAAAGAAATGAATGACCAAAGTATGGTTGTCAATGATAACAAGGGATTTTGGAAAAAGAATTCTCACAATGTACCTGGCCGCCCAAGTCCTAAGAAATCCGTTTTCTCTTCCTCATCTCAAAGTAATGCCAATAGTTCATTCCAAGCATACCAGGCTAGTATTAGTGATGCTTGGGTTATAGATGATGATGAGTTTTGCAGCCCCAATGTAAACATATCAAAGAAAGTAGCACAGTCTGCAGCTCTCAATGTTATTAATAATCACAAGACCAAACAATTTGAAACTAGTTCCTCATCTAGAAATAGCAAAGTCAATGAGAGTGAGAGTAGTAAGATTGCCAAGTTCAATGCTTTGTTGAATTTAAATCTACTCAATCTAGAAGAGCTGAGAAGTCTAGCATGGTCTGGAATTCCTAATCAAGTAAGACCAGATGCATGGAGACTACTGGCTGGTTATCTTCCTACTAGCTCTGAACGACGTCAGCAAGTACTGGAAAGGAAGAGGACAGAGTACTGGGTATTTGTAAAGCAGTACTATGATACAGACAGAGATGAGACATATCAGGATATCTACAGACAAATTCACATTGATATTCCTAGGATGAGTCCTCTAATGATGTTATTCCAACAGAAACTTGTACAGGAAATGTTTGAACGAATTTTATTCATCTGGGCAATCCGTCACCCTGCTTCGGGTTATGTGCAAGGAATTAATGATTTAGTAACTCCTTTCTTTGTAGTTTTCCTTCAAGAATTTCTCCCTGTTGGAACTGATTTAGAACAGTTGGATCTAAGTACATTACCCAAGGAGCAACGAGATATTATTGAGGCAGACTCATTCTGTTGTCTTTCCAAGTTTTTAGATGGAATTCAAGATAATTATATCTTTGCTCAGTTGGGTATTCAACAGAAAGTAAACCAACTGAAAGATCTGATCCAAAGAATTGACACCAACTTGCATAATCATCTGTTGAAGCATGGAGTAGATTATTTGCAGTTCTCTTTCCGCTGGATGAATAACTTGCTCACTAGGGAGGTACCATTGCGTTGTTCTATTCGTCTATGGGATACTTATCTAGCTGAATCTGATGATTTTGCAGCCTTCCAGCTTTATGTGTGTGCTGCCTTCTTACTGCACTGGCGCCAAAAATTACTCCGTGAAAGAGATTTCCAAGGTCTTATGCTCATGTTACAGAATTTACCCACTTCAAACTGGAGTGATCATGATATTGGTGTTCTGGTAGCAGAGGCCTATCGACTCAAAGTTGCCTTTGCAGACGCACCAAATCATCTGTCGGGATCCAAAACTAAGAGGTGACCAAATGTTTAACGTAAGTACTTCAATTTGATTCTTTGATAACTATTCGAACTTTTGTTTAATAGAAGATGTATTTTTATGGAGAAAATTTTATTATTAGTGTACATAGACTGGGTCAGGGCCAAAATTTATTTTTACTTTTTTAAAAGTTGTCTTCATATCCAACATGAAAATACGGAAAAAAGAGCCTGGTATGTTGGGACTTAATCATTCTCAACCCGAATAACCAGTAATGAAGTATGCAAAAACAGTTGTTATTGCTGTGAACGAGTAAGAAGTAAGGGGAAACTGAAAAATGTGAATTGAAATTTGTAGACGTGTAGAGATATAAGGTCATTTCATAGTGTACGTACCTACCCATAAAAATAGTAATTTGCTATTTAAGATTAAAAGAAAAAATACTCAATGTAGTGTTAGGTGATAAGCAAGAAAAAATTGAATACTTTAAATTCACGCAAAATCGGTTGATGTAGCCTGTGAAAAAAGGGTATAATACCTACCTATTATAATAATAAATTCAAAATTGAATATCTCAACTTTACTATGATGTTAGTTTTCTTAACAAGTCTTTAAAAAATTAATGAAATTTTTGGTAGGATCTTACTTGAATGATCTTTTTCTGTCATTAATGTGCCCAATTTAGTTCCAGCAACAAAAGGTCAAAAATATCTTCCAACTTTCGAATACACTTGTATTTTTATTTTTCATTTTATTCCTATGTATATAAAAAGATATTCGAAGGAATTGAACGAAAATCATTTTTATCACATCACCCAATTACGTTAATACTCTCATTTGACTTGTGACTTTGTATTAATATTATTTTGTCATAAACATATTGTATGGAAAAAAATATATTATTTAATTTATTAATGATTTTTTTCGTCTTTTTCTTTGTTTATCATATCAGACTAGGCTTGCACACCGGACTCCCAGCAGAGTCCATGTTTGTTGGTAGGTAGGATTTGACTTTTTGTGTCCGAAAGATAATAGGAAATTTCTAGATTTTGCCCAAACGCCCAAAGCGATCTTAATAAAATTTATGACGATCATAAGTGTCCCCGGGCCGGGTTTCAAGAAATGCACGGTTCGGCCGCTCCGCTATTGAACGATATAATATCGAAAAACTCAAAAATAGTTCGCTGGGCCCTGTTTCCAGAAGGTACGGTTTGGCCGTTATTCAGCACCAGAGTTTCGCTTCACCAATACTTACCTACCTGAAAAGCACAATGAAAATTATAAAAATTAATAACGCAAAGGTAATAGGTATATTTTAATTTAGTTTTTTTTTTTTTTAATCTTAAGTTAGCCTATTTTTTCCGGGCAAACTTCTCCGATATTTTTTGGATTATAAGGTGCGTACTCCGGTGGGACTGATTTCTCTTGTTTTGTACTGAATAATCATTAAAATAATTGTAAAAGATGGTAAATCCTTTACTATTATTTTAAAATAATTCACAATCGCATTCAGAAAATTAACTAGAACACCTTTATTTAAAAAAAAGTTCGACCTCACAGAATAATACATTCGTCTTTGAAAAAGAACTACAAATTAACTTTTTAAGTACATATTATTTAGGTAACTGCATAAACATACATATAATTTCTATAAATACTTGAAATATTTTAACAATAAAGGAAACTATTCCCAAAGATCTATAGGTTAAAAAAAAAAGAAGCTTTAAGTATAAAATAATAAAAAAATATCTAATTCTATATTTACCTCGGAATATGCCTGCATATCACCCTACTCCCTACTCCTCGTACCTAATTCAATAAATACAATGCTTTTCCATTACCCTAAATATAGGTGGGTAATAGAAAGTAAAAAGTTTGTACAGTCTCCTTGTATTAGCAGTTCTCAGCCTATTTATTACCATTATTTATATCTATTGTAAATTAAGGTTTATTTTTCGACCGAGAAAATGACCCAAGTCGGAATTTTTGAAGAAAGAAATTTTTCGGTTTAATATAAAGGAATTATGTTGAGATTTGAGAAAAAAAAGAAAGGAATTTAGTTTAAAAGGAGGGAACTGCTAATTTACAGGACAAATTCTTAGTTGACTTCGGTGGACAATCCAGTTGTGTCTGGCAAGAGTAGTACGGATAATCCTCCAACAATTCCACTGACACCCAGGAGTACCATGGGGAAATGAATGTGGAAAAATTCCTGAAACAAAAAGAAGAAACCTTGAAGTTGAAAATCTTTATTAATTTTATAACATTAAATAAAAAGACTAGATAGCTAGATACCTATAAGTTCTGTTCCCTAACAAAGGCTTCTTCTCCGATTTTATTTCGTAGCAATGAAACAACTGTAAGGTACCGCGACTGCCTTGTACGAGTAAGCGCTGGATCGAGGGTTTGATACCGGCCGGGGGCGTATTTCATCCTGAATGGATAATGTTCATTCTCGGAACGGCTGGCTTTCTCCTATCCTGTCTTCTTTCTCTCTTTGCTTTCAGGACGATAAGACCTTAGCAGTTATAGCTCCCTCGTAAATTGGTATAAGCTTAAACCAACTTTTAGGACTGTTTGCCCCTACACCTAAGCTTCAGAGCGTACAGTTCCCTCTATCAACCTCTTCTAAAAAATCTATTATTTTACAGCTAGCGATTATTTGTTAGGTTTATATTAGACATCCTATGTATTAACATTATTCTTACCGTTTTTATTATTATTGGATACTAGGTACTTGTGTTTTTCTACTCCGACTCGAGTTTCGCCTATTATAGGCGAAACTCGAGTCGGAGTAGAAAAACACAAGTACCTAGTATCCAATAATAATTTACAGCTAGCGTTAGGTAAAACTATTTACCATATCCCACAAGTAGGGAATCAAAATCAAAGCAACCCCAGCAGGAACACTAGATGCTCCCACTCCCAGGTTTCTCATTTTGGTCGGGAATAACTCAGCTGTATACACAGGCATCACTACGTTAGAGGAAGAGATGGCAAACTTGCCTATCATGGCGAGAGATATTGTCATCCAGCTACCTATAACACAATATGATTATTGTTAACTACCTGTAACACAACATGATTATTGTTAACCACCTGTAACACAACATTCTTAATTTTCTAACTACGAGTAAAAAGATTATTCACAAGAATCTTTATTGTTTGGAGTAATGTGGTGGAAATAATATGGAAAACCCAATAGGTACCTATGGAGGGAGAGAGGGACGCAGAGAGGATTCAATAAAAATTAGGTAGCTATTCGTTGCATATTGCATACTCACGTAATAAACAGGCGGTCATAAGAGTTAGCACTCCACAAATTTTTTTATCTGATAATATTCTAGCATTTCTGTGGAAAGGATTTGTAAAGAAGGTAGGTACAAATGCAATTTTGTCCCTATGTTTTTTTCATTGAATTATTTTAAAAATATGCTAGAATGGGTAGAGTTTAAAAATACGCTATTGGTAGGTAGTTATACCTATGTATAATTTAAAGGGTACCTAACACTAACAAGTAATTTTGTTTATAAACCAATATGTAAGTTATTTCCTCAATAAAGAGTGATGTTATAAAAATAGAACACACACTTACCTTGGGGAAAAGCCAGAGTGACAAGACAAGCCACCCCCGCCGCCATAGTTGTAAGACATAGAGGCCTTCTCCTACCCATCTTGAGCAAAATCAAAATGCTCATCGCTATGGCGGGAATTTCTACAATACCTGGAACACAAGAGGTAGAAAGGTCGTGAAAACATAGAATTGAAGAGGTAGATAAAGTCGTGGAATTGAAACTTGAAGAGATGAAAGTGATAGATTAAGCCCCGGGAATACAAGTCAAAAAGATTGAAAAAGTCGTGGAAACAAAACTCGAAGAGGTAGAAGAAGTGGAAATGAAACTTGAAGAGGTGGAAGCGATAGAATAAGTCCTGGGAATAAATGTCGAAAAGATTGAAATGGTCGTGGAAATGAGCGAGTGTGATTTGATCGCGAATTTCTCTCAGATGATTTTCAAATGTGTGAACAATTTTGAGTAGATGATACAAACATCATAAGAACCGATTTGAAAACACGATTTCAAAGGATTTTAAGACAAAAACCTGACAAAAGCTTAACACGAAGTGCAAAAAACCAAAGTTGGGGTCGAGTGGATTGGAACACATCACATGCCTTCAGACACACTCCAATTGTCAAGGGTTTAGGTTTACCTTACCCTTGGGATCAATTTATTTTGAAGAAATCATTTACTGATGAAAATTGTAATAAAAAATTCGTTGCCTAAATATTTGTGCCAAGTATCTCTGTGACAGACGACTCACCTGAAATGACAGTATTGACGTACACATCACCACCAATGTTGGACAGGTTGAGTACCAGCCCATAGTACACCAAATAGACGGAGAACCACACCACATACTGAACGCAAGATATGAGTCTCATCAGGGGGGTTCTCCACAGATCTAGAACTTCCACCTTCTTCCCACTGTCTTCTTTCATCGAAGATACACTCTGAAAAATAACAGAAGAATTTCATTAATAAATAATAATAATAACAAAGAAAAAAGGTACAGAAGGTAAGGTTTGAAACAAGGTATAGAATTGGAAAGGTTTCATCGAGAAGAAAAAGAAGAAAACTGACGCCAAATGGTCGGATTTAAGAAAGAAAGAAAGATCAAATAAGTGAAAGAATGAAGGAATACGGCAGAAGGAAGAAAGAAACAACCTATCATTTAAAGTTTTCTAACGTGATCCAAATGAAACTCATCACATAAGTGAAAGAATGAAGGAATACGGCAGAAGGAAGAAAGAAACAACCTATCATTTAAAGTTTTCTAACGTGATCCAAATGAAACTCACAAAAGATCACGGAAATATGAAAATATCACAATAAGTATCGCAATAGTTGATATTTTGTGCCTCTTTATATATACCTCCATGAAACTCAAAAAAGTTTAGTCCCTAATCAACCCAACAAATTGAATTTTTCTATTTTGTTGCAATATGACCACAAGAGAGTAAAACAAATTCCAGTAAAGACGTAGGTACCTGTTTTAGAAGTTTGTCCGTATTAGCGGGCAAAGTTTTATCGTTAAACCTTGCAGCATCTTTCAACACCTCCATAGCTTCCTCAGTTTTACCCATTGTAAGAAGCCACCTCGGAGATTCTGGAATACACCTGGAAACAGAATCAATAGTTATCGATGCGCGATGGGTAGATGACCAGAAATATTAGTACAAAAAAAAAATCAATCAATCAATTTTGGAACATTAAAAGTTCAAAGTCTTCAGACCCTTTTAAGCAAAGCCATCTTTTGGGGCAGTTGCGCCTACACCTAAGCCTCAGAGTGGGTATAACCACTGTGTATAACCTCTGTGTATAACTATCTGTGTATAACCACAACTTCAGACCCTTTAGTCTCTTCATAAAATAAGCTTCATGCTATTGAAGTATACCATCTTTTTATTGTCACTTTTACTCAGATGAGTATTGGTCCAAATTGAAAAATTTGAGGTCGTTTCGGCCCTCAAAGGCCTCTAATCATTGTCATTCCCTTTACCGGAAGACACTCAGTTGAGTTCCTTCGTACCACCTCCGAGCGCCAGCTATCCTGAGGGAAACTTCGGAGGGAACCAGCTGATGGAATTATTTTGATGAATGGTTCAAATTGATTATTTTTAAATGAAGAAAATGAAAAGAACTTCCTTTCAAATCGATGTTCTTGAAATGAAGGAAATGAAAAGAACTTACCACCAAAGGATCAAGAAGATAATGGTAGGTGCTGTAATGACCCATTGGAGTATCCTCCAACTATGAATGTAATAAGCGATGCCCGAGATAGCAATATATCCCAGGGGCACAGGAAATAAGTACGAAATACCTGCAATCGTTAGCCATTTGCCTCCCACGATTTCCATACCTGTGAAACAAACAAAACAACATTTTTGTTGAAACGGGTCGAAGAAATATCGAAAATCAAATCATGAATTCTTTGTGGTAAAGCAGAGCTTTTTCGCAATTTTTGTGGATATCACAGATCACAGCATTACTAAGTGCTTCTTTTGCAATCAATTTCGATATTTTAATAATCTTTTTACACTGGTAATGCTGCCACTGGTCTCTATTCGATTGAAGTAGCTACTCAATTGTCCTCACGAGGCTGATTGCACCCCGAACTTCACAGAGCCAAAAAATTTCGACCACGCCAGGAATCGAACCCGGGACCTCTCGGCTTTCTCTTATCCAGTTTTCTTCTCTCTTTGCTTTCGGGACCATAAGATCTTAGCAGTTCCCTCTATCGATTTTTTCCAAGAAGAAGACGAAGAAAAAGGAGAAGAATGAAGTCCTTAAGATTGGTTTACTTACAAAGGACAAACCCACTGAATACAATGCTGACACAGACAAATCCCAGCATTGCTCTGAGCACCAGGTATCCTTCAAACCATGGAGATGCCGCTACACCAGCTCCTAGAACTAATTGACACACCAAGGATCCCATTAAAGCTCGTTTTCTACCGAACCTGAAATGTCAAGGCAAGAAAAAAACAAAGATTAACATGGGTAAACTAAAACTATGTTTATAATAATTATAGGTATTAACGTGAATTAGTTTTTCTAATTAGGTATTAACATAATTTGTTTTTCAAAAGTCATAAAAGAGAACATGTCATAAAAGAGAACATGTTGGCTCATTACGGGATATGTAATCAACCGGGATAAAACTACTTGATTAGGGATGGAGGAAAACTGATCTGCAAATATGACATTTATGTGTTGCATCATTATGGGAGGATTTTCCTTGAAAGGTCATGGAAATCTCACTGATGCGACGCAGTATTTTGACATTTTGTGCTTGTTAAATATCTACTAGAATTCACTAGATCCTCTTAGTAATCAATTTTTAATGCTTGGGAAAACTGATTTTCACAAATTTTGATACGCACATGTGTCATTATCAGGAGTTATGATGAGGATTTTTTTTTTCAAAAGATCACGGAAATATGAAAATATCACAATAAGTATCGCAATAGTTGATATTTTGTGCCTCTTTATATATACCTCCTAGCTGTCAGCGTCAGCATAAACTCATAAAGTACTTATCACATTTGGTTCCATTAATGTGTATCTATCGTAAGCATTATTTTTTACTGAGCTCTCTATTATCCTGATTATTTTTTAATGTTTAGAAGTATTTTTAGCGTTTTAGGTGTTTCTAGGTATGTTTTAGAAATTTAGAAGCAAGCTGTACCTACCTACTTGGGATTTTTTCTTCAAATTACTATCCTAGAGGATGGACGTTTTGGCATTGTTACAAATGCTATCGTTTCTAGACGACTATATAGACTACAATAAAAAAACCCATCACTTGTCAAGAAGCTTGAGGCATTTTCGTCTAAAAAATAAAAAAATGTGAGCATCTCCACTTTTTTCCTTAAAAATAAGTTTTTTTTTCAACTGATATTATCCATCTTTAAGAGGCTGTCTGGTACCTAGTTCAATTTAAGGGACCGAATTTGAATTTCAGTAGAATCTTATTATCAACATAATTATATCGAACTTTGACCGCAAAAGAGAAATTATGAAAATTACTCCTCCCACTTCCAAAACTTTCAATAGAAATCAAAACTTTAGAACTGGTTTACTCTGTTAGTCAAACCTCGATTTCGTTTCAAGAACCCTCTTGATTAACACCTTTCAATTTTATAATTTTTACCTGACCTTAACCTTCCTGTTTAAATCTGACAACTTATTGATTGCTAAATAACAATAGATACTCGGGTAACCATTACTCAAAACCGTCAGGCAAGATTTCCTTGGTCAGTCCAATACCTTGACAGCAAGTTGTCAGAGCTTTCAAAGAGCGAAGAATGGATTTGAAGCATTGATTAATACATATTTTATTAAACGTATTCATTTAACTCATATTGATTATGGACACCATACCATATTCTTTATGTTCATGGGGATTTCAAGAAGGAACTGATAGATAGGAGGAAAGAACAAATTCATACAAGTTTTAAGAGATAAATCGGATCCTAATTCTGAAGATAACTTTGTCTGTTTTGGTTTGTTCGACAAATGCCGAGCGAGTGGAAACACACCATTTGCACTTAGCATTTTGCAAATATTTTTATAGCCTTAGCAGAATTCATAAAAAGTATACGTATAGGATTCGTTAACCGTGGGATTGTTGCTTGAATCCCGGTGACGACAATAAAAATTACTTAGACGAAAGCTATTTGTAAGAAATGTAGAGTTACCTAATCAGACAAAGTCAAATCTCTGATGTGATCTGCCCCGCCCTTGTAGATGCGCTGCACCGCCCAAGTGGAAATTTGAGAGCTTGGTTTCTTAGCTCTATCCATTCCTAACAAATTGCATTAGAACTATTATAATAGAAGTCAAGTTTGTGGGAAAAACGCCACTAAAACTTATTCGTATTAACTTTGCCTTGGCGGTGTTTTGTGAATAGGTGGTATGAGCGAAAATGAAATTAGAGTATTAAATTTCAAGACCATAAAAACAGTTGGTATTGTAGAGCAAGTTATGGAGGTCGGAATGAAGATTTGTATTCAAATGCCTTCTAGCCATGCGCTCCCATATTTACAATCACACAATATGTTATCTTTTTTACTTAAGTTCATTTGAAGGATAAATCAACACATTAATGTTCAAGTAATATGAACTCGAGAATAATACCTAAAGTTATGACTGTTATTGAATTGACAACCAACACACCCAGGTAGACAAATGAAGACCTACCCATTGTAATGGACACATACACGGCTCATTCATATCCTCCCTAAATTACCTAAATTTTAGGTTTTAGTTCAGATTAGGAGACTTCAGATTAGGATTTAGGACCTAAATGTAAATCCTGATCTAAAGTATGTAATGTAGGTACTTGGATAATGAAATTTTCAACCTCAGAGATTAGGGTGTATAAAAATTACCATATTGACACTTGAGAAGAAGACAGTGAAGTAGTAGAAAAAGAAGAGGAAGAAGAAGACGAAGAAAAAAGAGGAGAAGACGAAATAAAAAGAGCGCTTTCAAAAGGTTGTCAGGAAAAAAAAATCACCCAGTCTAAAAAATCCCATGTCCCATTATGCCAACATCAACAAAAGCTACAAAAAGTTGATTTATCAGCTCTCCCTCTGACCTATTGCCTATTGGTGCTCACTATGTCACTAAGAACCGATTTGTACCTACGTTTAAGTGAGTAGCGATTATAGTTGTGGCGTTACAAGAAGGTAGGTACCTACACCTAATACGAATAGTTGGTCGTAATATTGTGAAACCTTTTAAGGTTGACAATTTAATCGACAGGCTGTACCTACCTCTGAACCTAGTGTGGTAAAAAGAAAAAAATATTATTAGTAATAATATAGGTATTAATAAATAAAATAATAACATAAAAACTGTACATCGAGGTTCTACTGTATTTGAAAACACTCTGTCAAAAGATGTAGGTTAAGCAAGACACTCACGCTCAGACGCGCCTGTCAGACCTGGGTCTGAGGTCTGAAGCTTTTTTCGCCACAGACATTTTACGACACGTCTGACAGACTACGGTCTGTGAAACCTGGGTCTGTCGGACAGTCTGAGCGTAAGTGGCTAGCAGAGGAGGACCCTATTTCACTAACGACTATCCCCACTCCTTAAGTTTTACAAAGAAAACGACATAGGTACATCATTTTGAGGGAATCTTTGAGCTACGCCTATCTGATTATAAATTAAAGGAACGTGTATAGTTAGAGATTAGTTGAGTAATACCTATAAAAGCTACAGAAGGAAAAATAACACAACTAAGGACAGTTTACAGAAATTATGGATGTAGGTGCAGGAACACTCATTCGACACCATGCCAAAAGGAGAAACGAAGAGAGACCAACAAGAGTGCAATCAATTTTATTTCATGATTTTCACGCACTTTTTGGCATGAATAACCATTTTAAGGTTACATGTGCCTGATAAGGTCACATGTGCCATCGCGTCTTTTTGGCTGGAACTTCAAATAATCTACACGAGGCTGAGTGCACGCGAAACAACCAGAATCAGATACCAACGCGACGGTCGTCATCCAGATACTGACCACGCACAATGTAGCTTAACAACAGTGTTTCGTGGGGAACTAGTACATTTAACGTCTCAAGGTCAATGTTGTTGCCCTGACGTTGAGTAACGCTCTAAAATTTTAAGCTTTTAAGTAGGCTCAAGGATTATGTCGCAAAAGCAAATATTAAACTCTTCTTTATACAATCAAACCTGGAGAAAACGGCTCAAAAAAGTTTTGAGGTCTTGTTCAATGTTCAAAAAACTTTTTAAATGAGATCAAGCTTAAAAAGAAGAGTTTTATGCTGTCTCTCCGTAGGTTACCCTTGTTTAATTTCTTGTACCTCTATAAATGAGCAAACTAAGAAAATGTTACTTCTCTACCCTAATCGATAATATTTTTAATCGAGAAAAAGAAAAAAAACCTCTCTAATTAAGGGAAAAATAGTTGGTACCTTGAGCCTGTATCATCCAGGTTCGATTGTCCTGTATAAAGCTTGGATAATTGAACGTCGAAATCTGACTGCATTTCATAACTATGGGACTCTGGCTGTTCATTTGCATTTCCATTTTCATGAACAAAAATATGGTATGAACATCACACGACTTTCCTTATCCTACCGAATGATGCTTATTTGGGTGTGTTGCATCCTTGTCACATTTGTGGCCTACGTACCAAATTTCTAGTCTCTAGCTCTTACCGTTCTCGAGATATTTTGTTTACAGACAGACGGACAGTCAGACACACACATGGACCAATTGCTGAAACTTTGTTTTTAGGCTCTAGGGACCTCAAAACGTGTTTTCACACTAAAAACTGACCTTCTAAAATTTGACCCGATTACATTACTTTCCTTCCTAGAGGATAAGGAAAGTAAAAAGCTCTGATAACGAGTGAGTTTCTTATACTGATGGTGATGGGTGATGATGGGTGTTCTAGACTTTAGATTAATTATTCATGTATGTAGATTTCTCCGTGCCGTCATGATAGGTAGATGCAGATTAAGCTAGACATCAGACCAGAACTGGCCAACGTGTGGTTTCTGGTCCGTTGTGGCCCACACTATGGTCAAGTTGCTGCGCTGGCGCTGCTTTGCAGCCCTTTCTATCTTTTTGGTACGTGGGGAGAAAATCTTCCATTTTTCATGTATTACGGTTACACAGGACCGTATCTATTTAGTTGGGGGAGGGAGTATCTCGAAGCTTAGCCAGCATATATTATGCATGGGGTACCTACTCAACTCAACCCTTATCCTATGTTAGTAAATATGTGATATAGGTATTTTGCTATGATGATTGCTGCTGCGCCCTCGATGACAAACTAATTCAGGCGTTTGTCAAATGATATTACTTACATCAAGTGCTCATTTCATACTAAATAGCTGATAGAAAAAAAAATAATTTATAGTTTATAGGAAAGACAAGAAAATATATGATGAGAAAATCGAAATACCCCAAACTTCCAAACAAGAAAATATCATTGCTATTGATTGCTATTTGAATGAGAAGATTGCTTTGGACAGTTCTGCACGTTGAGAAACACTTGAATATAACGAGTAACGAGCCTATGGTACAATTGACTCTGGATGAATACGCAAATGAACTCAAGAGCAAGACGTATATGAGTACAGTAGAACCTCGATTATTTCAACCTCCATTATATGAACTCTCTACTATTTAAATTCCAAAAATCGGGTTTTTTCCCTATCTTTCAAGGAAATCCGACTTTATCAGAGGAAGAGATCATTGAAAGTGTTCAAATAATGAGACTAATGACGAAGAAAACAATATCGAAGACGTGTTTTTTTTGTTTGTTTCTTAGTTTGTTTTATTTCATTTCAAAATAAAAGGGTATTTCTTATATATATTTTGTACCACTAAATTTGGCCCCATTTACATTGTTTACATTGGAATTTCGATTATTTCAACTTTTATACAGAACCTCGATAATTTCAACTACCCTCGGTCCCAATTAGTTGAAATAATCGTGGTTCTACTGAACAGGTAGGTATTCAAGAGTAAGCACCTACGTAAGTACGTGCTAATGCTTACACGTAGTAATAATTGGACCATGGTTTGTTCATTGGTCTTGGTCGAGATTTTCGTCGTTGTTGGTGGTGGTAGTGTCCAGCCAGGGTGTTGAATTGTTGTTTATAGACCGTTAAAAAAAAAAAAAAAAAAAAAAAAAGGGAAAAACTCCTATCTCACTCTATGTACCTCTTTCTCTCTCCCTCCCTCTCGCTTACTCTCCCTCTCTCTTTCACTCTCTCCTTTGCGCTTCCTTTGAACTTGTCTCGTACTAATCTCTCTCTATGTTTCTCTCTCTCTCTCTCTCTCTCGACTCTGCTGTTACCTCCTATCTCGCTCTATGTACCTCTTACTTTCAATCTCTCTCTCTCTCTCTCTCTCGTGGTCAAGACCTGGTAATCAGAAGGGCAAGGGTTCAATCCCACCCGAGCTATGGAGTCCTCTAACCTCTAACATTTTTAGCTAATTTCATCAACATCGGATTAGCTAACGTTCAAAAGTTATGACGTAAGGGGGGGTTGCCGTGGAAAGATCGGAGTTTTGAAAACTGTGCTGCATTGGCAACAACTTTGAGAAGCACTGTTCTATAGTGTAAACGCTGTTAAAGAGACCTCACTTGGTTCAGTCAATAGTAGCACATGATGGACCTACCTCACTAATGATAGTGTCTCCAAAGTTGTTCGTATCATACAGCCATTTCTGACAAGGTCGTGTTGTGGTGACATTTTCACTTTCTAGTAAGAGGTCATGATAGGATTGACTGTAGTCCAAGTCCTTGATAGCGCAAGGATTGTAACCAAACTTCTCGTCCTGAAATGAAATTTATTGGAGAAATAGGTAAATCATAAAATAAGAGACAAAAAGTACTTAAGAATACGTTACCTAGGTACTTATTCCAGGCATTTCTTGAGGTAGGTATAGGTACCTACCTATTGAATTTTCATATTTAGTATAGATTGGTGGGTACTTATATTAATTTTCTCTGTCTTATTATTTTCTAGCCATACCTGTACAAACCCCTAAAGGTACAAAAATAAATAAAAAACAAAGTAATAATGTAGTTCTGATGCAGTTTAATATCCCGACTAAGTTTCGCACACCCTCTCCCGGCATTTCCTGTATTTGCTCTACGACTTCCCTCAGGATACACTTACATCCCGAGTAAATACTCCGCTGATATTAATCCACTCCGGAAACGAAATGTGATCGAAATTATCTGTCTGGGCGCACCAGAAGTTTTGATCTGCCGCCTGGAATGTGAGCGCAAAGATGTGCCAAGTACACGGAATATTGAGCAGGGATAGAAGGACTGTAAGTTGGAATTGCCACCGGCCGAATTCTCCTATGGCGTTGCTGATTGGATCTTCATTAGTGGTTACTGGAGATGACGGAGGCTTCTCATTGGACGGCGTAGCTGTTGAGTTGGATACGGTGTCGGCACCCATTTTGTCTGAGGACATATTGAGAGAGAAATACCGTGTGAGGAATTGAAAATGTTAGTCAGTATCTAGATCTCTAACCCTCAGGTCTACAGTCTTATATTAGCAATATGCTGATTTAAAAACCGATAAATTTGGCAGCAACAATTATATTATACCTATTAGTAAAAATATATAATTAGTTTCTCTCTATAATTCTATATCCAGATTATCCAGGTTACAGACCTACTCACTACACCGATACAGGAGTTAACGTAAACAAGATTCGGTAGCATTCAATCAGGGTCAGTAACCCTGTAATTATCCTGAGAGGTCCTTAAATTTGCCACCTTGGGAATCAAAAACTAATTAAATAGAAACGTGAATTATTTACGAGCAAAGCCACAGACCACAGAATACTATGAACATTACATAGGTATTAGGTAGTCTACTTGATTCATAAGGTAATGACCTAGGGTTGACAAACTATCAAAAATTAAATCATGAATTACCTATTTTGTGGTAAAGCGGAGAGCTCTTCTTTACAACTTTTGTAGTTATCTCACGAACTTTTTATTATATTTTTCAAGAGGTTTGACAGAGAGAAAACTGTAACAACAGTCCCTAACCCAAAACTATAACAGATAGCTGACAAATTCCGGACTAGACCAATGACTTAAAAAGGCGTGGATTAGGAATTGCTTAGGACAAGATAGTAGAAAGTCAACCGTTCCGAGAACGACCCTTATCTGTTTTAAACCATTATTTAATCGGGCAGAAGTCCAAAATGACTCTTTGAGAAATGCTAGACACGAGACTGAATGTCTGAAGACAAAACTGCATGAAGAATCTGACAAGGGCAGTACTAGAATTCAAACACTGTCACTGCAACAAACTTGTTTGCCGTGATTTAAAATAGAGAGTTACAGCTTAAGAGTTACCTCTTAAAAGAAAAAAACTGCGTGGGTTTATTTTGTGTCAGGGGTTGAGTTAAGAAAATATTTAGTAGGGGAGCTCAAAGTTATGTTTCTTATTGTGATGCTCTAGTTAAATAGGTGTAACACCTGAAAACACTACACATAATATTTAAGGACATGCGACATACACTGTGCTAAATTTACGACTTGACTCGGACTCGAAACACTAATCTCCAGATCCGAAATCCACCACGGTACCCACCACAATAAGGTTGGTCATTAGGTTGACTAATAAAATTACCTAATTAGACTAATTTTGGGTTCAGTATTCAATGTAATACCGCCACTGAAAATGCTACCGTAAATTTTCAGCCCTCCCCCTCTTCACTCTCACACTTTTCCATCAAATTTCAGCAAATTTAATTTCGTGTTCTCGTAAATAGATGCAAACACTCCAAATTTTCAGAGAGCTGAGTTCTGTTTCTAGTGGGGAAATTATACATAGGGAGCCCCAAAAGTTTTCGTCCATTAGAGTGTGAAATAGATATTGAAATAGACCAATCTCAGTGGTGTAGTGGTTAGCTCGGTGGACTTTGAATCTGGAGGTTGGTGGTTCGAGTCCAAGTCATGTCATAAAATTTAGCGTAGTATATCAAGCGGGATTTGAGAAATGCTAGACACGAGACTGAATGTCTGAAGACAAAAACAAAACTGCATGAAGAATCTGACAAGGGCAGTACTAGAATTCAAACACTGTCACTGCAACAAACTTGTTTGCCGTGATTTAAAATAGAATCTAAAGAACTTTAGAACACAACTTTGCAATTATTTTATTTGGAACCTTCTTACTTTTTTTTTCTTTTTCCATATAGGTAATAGTCAGAAGTTAAAGACAGATTGTGTGGAGAAGATTTCTGTACTTCAAAAATGAAGGTATTTTTTCCTTTGTCTTCAAGAAATGGTTCATGGTGATTCTACGAACGCAGTACTGACTACTCATATTTTAACTGACAAACTACCTAATTATAAAGAAATTCGATCACGATATTGTTGGATTTATATGTAAGAAGAGGAAAAAAGTTGATTAGCAAATCGAATATACGGCTTCACAACCAATCACTGAAGTTAAGTGACGTTGAGCGTGGTTGGTATTCGGATGGGTGACCGTCCCCCCAGAAAATAAAATGAAAACATTTTGAGTATCAATTTTGCTTTCTGTCTAACAATGTCATCACTAGAGACTACCAGTAACCCATGCATAATACACTAGTTACATTAGTTACGAGTCGAGTAGGTAAACATAAACATAATAATCACATGATCCATTGTTTCCGTTTGTTACAAATTTTTCTGCAATTGTCTGATTCGATGTATTTTGAGTATCAACTTTTCTTTCTGTCTAACAATGTCATCACTAGAGACTACCAGTAACCCATGCATAATACACTAGTTACATTAGTTACGAGTCGAGTAGGTAAACATAAACATAATAATCACATGATCCATTGTTTCCGTTTGTTACAAATTTTTCTGCAATTGTCTGATTCGATGTTTAGTCTCTCATTGATAACATGTTTCCGGTAAGTACCAGTGGGTATAACAACTGAATATTGTACCCGTAGTAATCTAATTGAGTAATTACGATCGTTTATAGTTTTTAGGTATGAACGGGGTGTGCCTATGCTTGCAAAGATTGGCTATAGCTTCTCAACTATATCTACTCTCCTAATACAACTATTTTAGATGAAGGTAAACCATACAGCGCCACCGGCCGGTACCTTGCTTGCTATTTCCTATATAAAGAAAAATCAGCCGATTTTCCGGTTTATCCATGAATTTATTCTAAGATCAACATGTCACAATAAAACATTACTAGGCGAAGATGGACGATCTCAAACTGTATTCACAAACGAGTAACTTTCTGGGGGGTTATAGGTAGCATGTGGGTAAAAATAGCTTTCATAAATGAACTACATTCTATCCCCTATAATCACCAAAGTATGGAAAAGTAATAATTACAATTCAATATTTTGATTTAATTCGTCCAGATTCAAAATTCTACTTTTTCATCGACTATTGAATTGACACTTGAAAGATCATTTTCCATACTTTGGTGATATGTATAGGGCACTGGAGCCATTACTTCCTGAAATGGGCCTCAGGCCATCAGTCAGCCATCTAAATTGTAGACACAAGCCAAAATCCCGTGAGGTAGACATATACATTATCTACAGATAACTGATATTAAAATAAAATTAGTGTGATGTATTAGTGTGCAAAAAGTATTAATGTGTTGAGGTGAGATCAATTATCTGCACGTCAGCACTTAAATTCGACATTAAATGCAGAATTCATCAAATTTTGCCGTGCGTCAAATTTTGCCCGTCTGTATTGCAATGTATGTAATTAATTTACACGTTCGATCGGTTCGATTAATCAGTACAGATACGCGTGACACGCGTTTTTTTTCGGGGAATTTTGGCTGTATGACACTTCCGCTCACAATGGACCGAAAACACCCAAAAAACATTGCAGATCCGCCTTTTAAAAATATGCACTTGCGCCAAGTGCATATTTTTATGCACTTGGCGCCAATAATGCTTAGTGGACTCAAAAAATGTATTGGGGAGTTTTATGGGGCAAAAAACTGATTTTACGGGTTAATATCCTATGGGGCACTTTGAGGTTGAACACCCTGTATACATACAGAAATAATTATAAGAAGAGGAAGAAAAAAGAAGGTAAAAACTCCTAAACTCATCAAATTACTAGGTAAGAAAATCTTTCGGGTTTTTAGTTAGGTTTAGGTACCAACTCGTATACTTAGATATCATTTAAATTTAGCAGGAGAGCAATTTTAAAGTAAGATAAGTTTGCCAGTGGCATTTTCCCACAACCTTTTCATCTCTGGTAATCAATTCTAAATTACTAATAAATTTATTAATTTATTCGAGAAAAACTCATCACTCATCATTTTCGAATCCATTACGATCCGTGTGCGAACTGCCTAAGGGGTTTCTAACACCACTAGATGTAAAAACTTCCGAAACACCCTATAGTTACCGGCAAAATGTAGAAATTTACAAAGTTGAAGGCTAATGAGTGAATGAATAAGAGAATAAGTACCTATAGTAGCAAATTAACAAAGTCTAGCTATTATCAAGGTATGGAACACAGGTATGCTCGCATTTCTTGCTCACTCCAGTGGTTGAATCGCTTAAAATTTGCTCAGGCGTGACGAGAATCAAATTTCGGGGAAGCCTGATGGACTTTGGATTTTCCAGACGGAAAATCAGACCGATAGTTGTCAGACTTTGAAAAGAATTCATTATGTTTCCTGTGTATCAAGGTATTATGGAAATCATCCAACTTATGAGTTATGAGGGCCGTAACGAAATTATAGCAATTGAGCAAAGCAAAACAGAGACTTGGTAAGATGATTTTAGGAAGGAAAAACAAAGTCTTGGGACAAAAATCAGCTATTTCTGTAGTGCTGTTAAAAATTCCGCGATTATTGTCAGCATACCTACGTACAATAAAATTGTACAAATACCTCCAATTTGTGTACAACTCCCTAACAAAAATGAAAACAAAGAATACTTTGCTCCTGTTATACCTACTAGATACACACAAAATTAATAGAAAACACATACAACCCACTGAAAGTAAATAAAACGCAGACACTTGACATTTTAACTTTTCATCTTTAAAAATGCCTTATGTTATATACCTACTAGATACACATAAAATTAATAGAAAACACATACAACCCACTGAAAGTAAATAAAACGCAGACACTTGACATTTTAACTTTTCATCTTTAAAAATGCCTTAGAGAAGGGCTGATCACGAAATATAACATTTTATACATATAAAAAATGAACTTGAAAAGCTTCAAACCTTTGCGTCCTTAAAGGTACGTCAAAGGCACGCGCCTTTTGCGATGTTTGCCGTGATTTATTAATAATAAACATGCATGAGCGCTGATCTTACACTAAATGACGCGCATTCAAATCAAACATGTTGAATCTTTTACTGCGTAACAAGAGAGGGATAAACCATGTCCGTACGCGAACTTTTTCGTTGCGCGTCTTTTGGGGCGCTTTTTTTCCCCGCGCTTTTTCAAATCACGTAACGTAAGTGCTGCAGCAAAGTGTGCGGTTGCGCTTTTCCTGCATAAAAAAGTTCGTGTCGTACGTACTAAAAGAAAACTTAGATAAGTTTTTTTCTGGTGCGATCCTGTGTTCTAATGCTACTAACGTAGTTATGGTAATCCAGAAAGCATCCAAACGTTATAATTCAATTCCAAAAATGTTTACAGGCTTGACTGCATCCCTGAACATTTTTTTCCTGAGCCATAATTTCATTACGTGGTACCGACAGAGCATACCTACCTGGTTAGAATAGTTATACCTAACGTTAATTAACCAAAAATTAACATAACATGGTAATTTCATTATTTGTTCCAACCGGTAAAGTCGAATATTAAGAATTAGTTTACTAAAAAAGAGTCTAGTAATGATATTAATTAGGTTTTAAAATAATACATTGGAGATCTAATTTGACCAATAAACCCCGGAGGAACATAATTACATTTTGCTCCAATTTGCGAACTAAGGTCAGATGGGGTGAATTTTTTTGTTGGTTACTTTAGGTCAGTAAGACTAAGGTCCTCTTTTTATGTTTGACTTCTGATAGAGGGAACTGTAACTGTTGAGGTCTTATCGTCAAGAACGCGAAGAGAGAAGGAAGATAGGGTCGAAGGAAGCCAGCCGTTCCGAGAATGAACCGTATCTATTTAGGTTACAATCCGCCCCGGACAGGAATCTAACCCGCAACCTGGCGCTTACAAGGCAGACGCGCTACCCTTGAAGCTATAATATAGGGATTCGTATAAACTTAATCCATCTTTTGAGGCAGTTGCCCCTCCAAACTATTTAGCTAAATGGCCGTTTTCTTCCCCGCCCACCTCAAGAGATGAGAGCTAACGCCAATCGAGTGTTTGGTAAGGGTAAGGGCCCTATGAGCTCACAATATCGGAGGGTTTGTGGCTAAGCCATAAAACTTTTAGTACGAAGTGCCTATACACAAAATTGAAATTTTCTACTTTGTCATTTACGCAGCTTAAGTGAATTAGAACAAAACTCACGCAAATATTATGTATGTGATAGCATTTAGAATCCGAATATAGGAAAATGTGGGTAGAAACATCGGTAATAATCTAGCAATGAGTAGGTAATACCTTATATCACGTATGCATATGAAGTGGATGACAAATGGCTTTACGTTCCATTATGCACATATTGCATTTTACAATATTTAACGTTAACGCACAAATAACAGTACGAGTATAGCCAAGTAGAGAAGAGATTATGATGGCGAGATTTTGTCAACAGGGAAACTACCTCGGTGGAGTTAAGGTATTGTTAATTAAAATTGTGAAAACGCTTGTCCTCTACCCACAACGCGGGTTGCTTAACGTACTCGTACAACCCTAGAGTCAGGTACAACAACGAGATTTTCCCGTATAACTTTTTTTGTAATTGCAGTAGAGTGTTGTGTTTCCCACTTTGTCATAACGAAGGATTAATTAGACGTAGACGCTTCAGGGGGAAACATAAGAATTCTAATTTTGTCTAATCTGACAACCAAGCTTTAAGTAATTAAGTCGTCCTTTACAGTTTTACTGTCTTCTTCAAACGTGAAATGAGCATTTGGTGATGCAACATATGGCGCTCGATTAGTGGCGGTAAGGCGGACGTCAAGAGCTCAAGAGAGAGCAAACCCGTATTTTGCCCCTAATTGTTAATTAAAATTGTGAAAACCCTTGTCCTCTACCCACAACGCGGGTTGCTTAACGTACTTGTACAACCCTAGAGTCAGGTACAACAACGAGATTTTCCCGTATAACTTTTTTTGTAATTGCAGTAGAGTGTTGTGTTTCCCACTTTGTACACTCTTTAATCCATTCTCAATGTAGCTGCCTTCCTTGAAAAGCATTGATACGACATCGACACGTAATATTTAAATACATGTTTTTTTCTTTCAATATGGGAAAAAATGAAATGGAAAAGGTAATCCATTGAACTTAAAGTAGATAGGTAGTGGATAATATAAACTCGGTTGGAGGGTTCGATGGTAAATTTTGCACATCCACCAAAATGTTCCTGATGATTTTTCCCTGTTTCCTCTTTTTCTTCCACTTTGTCTGGTCACTTGTTGGTGATTATCAAATACTCTGCATATCAAAAGTAATTAATAAGTACGCCCATCTCTGTGGCTGAGTGGTCACTGACTCTCAACCCGGAGGTGCTGGGTTTGAATCCCGCTCAGGGCGAAAATTTTCTAACCATCAGACTTTATAAACTAACTGAATTTTTCGTGTTCGCCCTGTATACAATCTCTGCCATCTTTGACCGAGTGGTCACTGACTCTCAACCCGGAGGTGCTGGGTTTGAATCCCGGTCAGGGCGAAAATTTTCTAACCATCAGACTTTATAAACTAACTGAATTTTTCGTGTTCGCCCTGTATACAATCTCTGCCATCTTTGACATTTAATCGTGTTAATTGGAACTTTAAATAATATGACCGTGGGCTTGAATCTTCATACCTCACCGAGAATCGATTCTGCACCCTCTAGCGACTCTAGCCTTTGGGTTAATTAAAGATACTTAGTATCTAATTTATCTACACATGAGTTTGTTAATAATTACAGTGATTTTCTTACGAAGCAAAACAGCAGTTCTGACTATCACATGGGTATCTTCCGTATCTTTAGTTGAGATCATGATCCGTTAAGTAGCGTGTAATTAACACTTTAACCTATCTTATCTTAGACCTATTACTATCTTATAAAATCAAGATCCATTCACTCATTCATATTTCACACACTGATCGCTCTATCTCCTGAACCACAACACCTAGAAAGCTGAAGTTTGGTAGGAATATTCCTTTTATGGTCTAGGTGTGCAATAAGAAAGGATTTTGCGAAAATCTAAACCGATCCTGAGATATGATCAATTTTCGTTCGCTAAAATCTCCATAAGAAATACACAGAGTGCAGAGACTGCGGGAGAAATGTTCGGCTCTCGACCAACATTTTGAGTTTCGTACTTTCGTTTATGTTTTTAGTTTGATAACTAAGTATGCAGCTAATAGGGAGCGCGCAGCGCGACCGTATTTTTTATTATTTTCTACAAGTTCGGAACCTATCTTTATCTTAGACCTATTACTATCTTATATTATAAAATCAAGATCCATTCACTCATTCACATTTGACACACTGATCGCTCTATCTCCTGAACCACAACACCTAGAAAGCTGAAGTTTGGTAGGAATATTAATTTTATGGTCTAGGTGTGCAATAAGAAAGGATTTTGCGAAAATCTAAACCGATCCTGAGATATGATCAATTTTTGTTCGCTAAAATCTCCATAAGACATACACAGAGTGCAGAGACTGCGGGAGAAATGTTCCGCTCTCGACCAACATTTTGAGTTTCGTTTATGTTTTTAGTTTGATAACTATGCAGCTAATAGGGAGCGCGCAGCGCGACCGTATTTTTATTATTTTCTAATACAAGTTCGGCCATGCCTTTTCTACAAGTTTGGCCATGCCTTGGGATGAACTAGCGGGATTCCGGAGCGAAGCGACGGAATTCAGCTAGTGTAATTATAGATTCGCCATTCATTTCTCTCGAGTTGTCTAATATTGAGAGTTCCTCTAACAGCTTGAGACCTCCAAGATTTCACCGTTCAATAAAATCAATGGGGACTTATTACTTGTACAAATAAGTTATCAATGAAGCTTGTCGCATTGCAGGATGGCGAATTGGAAATCTTCGCAGCAGGAATTAAGTTCATTCTCGAAACAGATAGGATATAATAGGAACTTGGAGTTTAAACCCAGTTTGTTTTATGATGCAGATATTCAGATAACAGAATGATATCCTAATCCTACGTCAAATAATGCTGATATCATAAATACCTACCTAATCTTCTCATAGATTCATTTGATTTTGCTGAATATGATAATCCCTATCAGTTTATCTGTCACGTGATATTTTTCATGTTTATTTTATTTCATTTTCAATTTTTTCAAACTTTATCCAGTTTTGATGAGTTCATCTTGAGGTGGCTATACCTAATACGTAAACGTAGCTATACCGAAAGTGTAGGTAAGTAAGGTACTTCAGTGAAGTAGGTAATGTTTGTTATCTGAAGAGGTAGGCACTCTTCTTTTGAAATTCCTACTAGATATTCAAATTTGCCCTAGGTATAGACCTCTGTGGCTGTGTGGTTCAGAACCTGGAAGTGTTGGATTCGAACCCCGTCCGGGATGTAAGTATAATTTTTAACCAAACTCTCCCGTTCCCAAACAGGCAACAGGCATGAGTGTAAGAGAATGTGCCTTGAATTAACGCGAAAGCTGTTTAGGGCCACATTTTTTCCCTTTTTACAAAAAGGTACTTTTTAGAAAAGTGTTTTCCCTGTTGGATCTTGGATCTAATACCTTATTAGTTGTTATTGTTTTAAGCCCGAGCCCTTAAGTATTGTTATTGTTAAACTATATTAGGACTGATTTGTTAACTCATCAAATTTGCATGCCAATAATGTTATGAGGCAGGCATACCCTGTTTTGTTCACATATGGAATATTGTTTGTTGTTTGGAGAATGAACTGTGTTCAGTTATTAGATACGTGTATAACATTACCCGCACATCTATGCAATTTTACAAAAATAAAACAATTACTTTATTTTCTACACACGCAATTTAATTATTGTTTCCTTTGGACCAATCGTGTTGTGTATTTCGTGCCCTTAGAAGCATGCGAGCAAGTAGCGTGTTCAGTTACTGCTGTGACAGACAGATATTTGAGAGTTGGACTTGTTCGTCTCCTAAGCAGAGATTTTATAATGGTCTTGTAGGTCCTAGCTCTGTCTGCTACTTGGTTTGGCTTCGTATTTGGTTTAGTTTCCTATTTGGAATGGTACTGTATTTGGTTTCGCCTCCAGGGATTTACAGGCCCTGCAGGTTTACCTCTGTTGGGTATTTGGTTTGGTCTTGTAGCTACTTGGTTTGGCTTCGTATTTGGTTTAGTTTCCCATTTGGAATGGTACTGTATTTGGTTTCGCCTCCAGGGATTTACAGGCCCTGCAGGTTTACCTCTGTTGGGTATTTGGTTTGGTCTTGTCTGTCAGACTTTGAAAAGAATTCATTATGTTTCCTGTGTATCAAGGTATTATGGAAATTATCCAACTTATGAGTTATGAGGGCCGTAACGAAATTATAGCAATTGAGCAAAGCAAAACAGAGACTTGGTAAGATGATTTTAGGAAGGTCTCTGTCAGCTACTTGGTTTGGCTTCGTATTTGGTTTAGTTTCCAGGGATTTACAGGCCCTGCAGGTTTACCTCTGTTGGGTATTTGGTTTGGTCTTGTACGACCATATTTGGTTTAGTAATAAATGAGTAATTGAGTAATGAGTGTAATGACAAAAGAGGTAGAACTTTGAAGGATACCCATTGTATTGAGAGCATTTAAGTACCCTATTAGTAGGATAAAGGATTAACAGCGAGAATGGATGGAGAAAGTAATGAGTGTAATGACAAAAGAGGTAGAACTTTGAAGAATACCCATTGTATTGAGAGCATTTAAGTACCCTATTAGTAGGATAAAGGATTAACAGCGAGAATGGATGGAGAACTTTGGAAGATTTGTATTGTATGGAGAAGAACAGAACAGGATAAACGGCATGAAATGGATAAGATGGAAAAATTTGGAGAGATGGAGAACTTTGGAAGATTTGTATTGTATGGAGAAGAACAGAACAGGATAAACGGCATGAAATGGATAAGATGGAAAAATTTGGAGGTATTCTATTCAGAAGGGTATATATATCAAGCGACGCAGAAAATCTCAGAGAAGGGTAAAACACACACGATCTTCCTGGGGTAGGATAGAACTGATATGGCAATAATGACCCAAAAAACACAACCTCGACCCAAAGTTGTGACTTTCCCGAAAAATGAATAGCTCATAATTATAAGGGAATTTAGCTAAAAAAGAATTTTCACCTCATGGAATAATCATGTAAAACTTTAAAATAATCTCTTCCTAACAATCATCTTCTGAATAGGTGTTCATAGGAGTAGGTACGAGTATATCTATACTCTATTACGGAAAATGATTAGATTAGACTATTCATTATTGTTTTGCTAAAAGTTAGAGCGGCATTTACACAGAGTTCTAACAACTATACTTTACCTTTGACTTTATCTTCACCGGGTCCAGGGGGCGGATTAGTAAGTTAGATTTCCCATTACCTAGTAAAGTTCATGGAGTAAATACTTCTTTATTTGCCTATTAATTATTTAATTTATTTTATTTAATACAATTGACGACTTTAAAAGTCATTAAAAGGGTCCAGGGGGCGGATTAGTAAGTTAGATTTCCCATTACCTAGTAATGTTCATGGAGTAAATACTTCTTTATTTGCCTATTAATTATTTAATTTATTTTATTTAATACAATTGACGACTTTAAAAGTCATTAAAAGAGTAATATCAACGAGAATACGATCAGAATTAGACGAATACTGAAAGTTGCAGACTATTGGAAGACAAAAATTTGATTTTTCTTTCGTATTTAAAGATGAGTGTTTCGCTACACGTTTTTATTTTGTAGCAATTAAATAACTGGACACTGACCTATTCGGAAAGTAAAAATAAGTAAGTAAGAAGAAAACACTTATGTTAAATAACACCGAGCGTGGAGAGCATGTTGATGGGATACTTGACACGTTCTTGGCGCTGGCTGAATGGGTTTTCGATTCCACCGAATAGGAAAGGTGGCTTTAACTCTAATTACCCCGAACACAGCACCGTTTTAATTATGCTCGATTTCAAAAGTTCAATATTTTTTTTATAATATACGGATTTAATAAATAGCGATATTTTAATTACAGACAGGTACTTTGAAATAGACCGTAACCTCAATACTTTGAATATGCCGTGATAAAAACAACCAGGTACTTTCTTTCCACGTTTTTTCGATCAAAATATGTAAGAACATACGTAGGAACGTACGTACTATTATTTTACATAAAAAATAATTGAACTCTCAGTAGGTAATAAAATAATCAATAATATCAAGCCAAGTTCAATCAATATTGATAACTTATCTATTTGCAATTCACGCGTTAATATACGTAGGAACGTACGTACTATTATTTTACATAAAAAATAATTAAACTCTCAGTAGGTAATAAAATAATCAATAATATCAAGCCAAGTTCAATCAATATTGATAACTTATCTATTTGCAATTCACGCGTTAAATAATTTAAAATAATAAAATTAATCTCAACAAACTTACCAGCAATGATGTTCCTATTGATAAAAATATTTGCATTTTCATAAAAAAAGAAAAAAAAAATCCAAAAAATCACAACTCGTAATCAAATTTTTTCGCAAAATTTAAATTTTCGTAACTTCGCAGGAAAAAATAAAAATTTAAACTAACGCGATACGTTGACTTCGGAAGGAATAGTAAAATTGCATAAATATTTACATTTTTATCCAGCAAGTTGTATTTTCGAACAGATTTGAGATTTAACTGACAGGACTGATAGGACTATTTGAATGTTGCTAAAAAAAAAAAAAAAAAAAAAAAAAAAAAAAAAAAAAAAAAAAAAAAAAAAAAAAAAACAAAAACACACACACAAT
>NW_007377694.1:115771-147834 GCF_000475195.1 Diaphorina citri
TTCACACACTGATCGCTCTATCTCTATAACCACAACACCTAGAAAGCTGAAATTTGGTAGGAATATTCCTTTTATGGTCTAGGTGTGCAATAAGAAAGGATTTTGTGAAAATCTAAACCGATCCTGAGATATGATCAGTTTTTGATCGCTAAAATCTCCATAAGAAATACACAGAGTGCAGGGACTGCGGGAGAGAAAACTTTTCCTCGCTCGCTTATATTTGAGTTTCGTTTATGTTTTTAGTTTGATAACTCCAAGTTCGGCCATGCCTTTTCCACAAGTTTGGCCATGCCTCGGGATGAACTAGCGGTATTCCGGAGCGAAGCGACGGAATTCAGCTAGTCTTATATTTTAAGAACGAGATCCATTCACTCATTCACATTTCACATTTCACATTTCATAGTTCACACACTGATCGCTCTATCTCGATAACCACAACACCTAGAAAGCTGAAATTTGGTAGGAATATTCCTTTTATGGTCTAGGTGTGCAATAAGAAAGGATTTTGCGAAAATCTAAACCGATCCTGAGATATCAATTTTTGATCGCTAAAATTTCCATAAGAAATACACAGAGTGCAGAGACTGCGGGAGAGAAATGTTCCGCTCTCGACCAACATTTTGAGTTTCGTTTATGTTTTTAGTTTGATAACTATGCAGCTAATAGGGAGCGCGCAGCGCGACCGTATTTTTTATTATTTTCTACAAGTTCGGCCATGCCTTTTCTACAAGTTTGGCCATGCCTTGGGATGAACTAGCGGGATTCCGGAGCGAAGCGACGGAATTCAGCTAGTGTAATTATAGATTCGCCATTCATTTCTCTCGAGTTGTCTAATATTGAGAGTTCCTCTAACAGCTTGAGACCTCCAAGATTTCACCGTTCAATAAAATCAATGGGGACTTATTACTTGTACAAATAAGTTATCAATGAAGCTTGTCGCATTGCAGGATGGCGAATTGGAAATCTTCGCAGCAGGAATTAAGTTCATTCTCGAAACAGATAGGATATAATAGGAACTTGGAGTTTAAACCCAGTTTGTTTTATGATGCAGATATTCAGATAACAGAATGATATCCTAATCCTACGTCAAATAATGCTGATATCATAAATACCTACCTAATCTTCTCATAGATTCATTTGATTTTGCTGAATATGATAATCCCTATCAGTTTATCTATTACGTGATATTTTTCATGTTTATTTTATTTTCAATTTTTTCAAATTTTATCCAGTTTTGATGAGTTCATCTTGAGGTGGATATAACTAATACGTAAACGTAGCTATACCGAAAGTGTAGGTAAGTAAGGTACTTCAGTGAAGTAGGTAATGTTTGTTATCTGAAGAGGTAGGCACTTTTCTTTTGAAATTCCTACTAGATATTCAAATTTGCCCTAGGTATAGACCTCTGTGGCTGTGTGATAGATTGAAGTCAGTCGATAGATTGAAGATTCTGTAACTTTGTGAAGGTCCATCTTGACTAGGTAGGTTGAAATGATAAACATGTACTTCTTCACTATTTTAGTGGTACACTATTTTAGTGTGTGGTTCAGAACACTGATTTTCAACCTGGAAGTGTTGGATTCGAACCCCGTCCGGGATGTAAGTATGATTTTTAACCAAACTCTCCCGTTCCTAAACAGGCAACAGGCATGGGTGTAAGAGAATGTGCCTTGAATTAACGCGAAAGCTGTTTAGAGCCACATTTTTTCCCTTTTTACAAAAAGGTACTTTTTAGAAAAGTGTTTTCCCTGTTGGATCTTGGATCTGATACCTTATTAGTTGTTATTGTTTTAAGCGCGAGCCCTTAAGTATTGTTATTACTACATATATATTAGGACTGATTTGTTAACTCATCAAATTTGCATGCCAATAATGTTATGAGGCAGGCATACCCTGTTTTGTTCACATATGGAATTTTTTTCGGGTAGTTTAGATGCAAGCCAAATTACGTACTTATATGTACGAGTATCCTACATTCTGGGATGTTTTCTTCTTTTTTTGGTCAGGGCCGTCAAGGAACTGATTGGACCATTATCAATCCAGGTCGTTTGAGTCCAAGTCATAAACATTCAAGCATTAACACAATTGAATTTCCCAATTTTATTACATTTGTTGGAACAATCTGATGCATAAAGATTACGTGTTAAGCTGTGTCCACTGTCGACACACAGTCGACGGCCGTCAGACAGTTGGAGCAAAGCTTCTGACTTCTAGCCTCTCAGAGGGTCTGAAGACTGAAGTCGGAAGCTTTTTCCACGTTTCAACGATCTGACAGATCTATAGGTCTATCCAACCTTCTTCTCCAAGGAAAGATGTCCAGAAAGAGATTCATCAAGCAGATTTCGTGCAATTGCGAATTTAAGGACCAACAATCGAGCCACCCTACAAAGACAGGCGAGCTGCTCTCGTAATTATGGATGTTCGTCCGTATATGGACCCGTCTATATGCATCAGTTCTTGTCACAAACGTCTTTCCTTGATTAATACGCCTTGCTAAATTGTAATATGACTTGGGCTCGAACCACCAACCTCAGGATCGGAATTCCACCACGCTAAGCTAAACTCTACACAACTTAAATCTGTATGGATATGATGAAATATTAAAATTTCTATGCAGATATGTAGTCGCCATCTGGTCCATATCGATTACGATAAGGCATTGAAGCAATAATTCTTGCCGCTGAATAACGTAGTAAAATATTTATTGCATACAAATGTTTCCAGTTTTCTTGATTTTCATGTTTTTTTTTTCTTTCTTTTTTAGGTCATTCTTCAACATTAGAATAATATATTTTCTTATGCCTACCCTTTTCTATTATGTAAATTTTTTCAAGGGTTGTTTTTTTTTCTTTTGAAATTATAAGTATTTTGTGGAGTGAGTAATTAGCGAATTTTGTGTAGGAATTGGACTTCCAATAAATTGCGCTGAGAGTTTCTGGTAAAAATCGGAAAATCTATCTTTTTCGGGTAGTTTAGATGCAAGCCAAATTACGTATATGTACGAGTATCCTACATTCTGGGATGTTTTCTTCTTTTTTTGGTCAGGGCCGTCAAGGAACTGATTGGACCATTATCAATCCAGCAGCCCTACGCGTCACGACGGTAGGTAGACGGCAACTCTTCCTTTGTTCTCATCTCTAACCTTGGTGGGTAAGAATGTCAATACCTGTCAGAAGATTATACAACGACATTCAGCACACATCACTGGTCATATTAGCATATCCGATAATAGCAATAAACTTTGTAAACCAAGTTATTGACGATTAATGTATGCTGTACAAATAAAAATTCATTGAATGTTTTACCCATATTTGATCTTGGACGTAGCGCGATGACTCCACTAGCATTTTGTCATAAGATGATGTTCTCAAGACCTTTCAGAAGATTATACAACGACATTCAGCACACATCACTGGTCATAATATTAGCATATCCAATAGTAGCAATAAACTTTGTAAACCAAGTTATTGACGATTAATGTATGCTGTACAAATAAAATTTCATTGAATGTTTTACCCATATTTGATCTTGGACGTAGCGCGATGACTCCACTAGCATTTTGTCATAAGATGATGTTCTCAAGACCTTCTGCTTTCATCACCTTCGTATAATATTGATTTATTGTCTACTTAGATGTCGAATGATCTATCATTTATGACAGACTTTGTTTAATTCATCTTACACTTCACTTTTCCTAGTTTTGTTCAATTGTAGAATCAATTGCGCTGTAATTTACGATTTTAATAGCTACGATCCCGATGGATTAATTTTTCCATCTTTTTGATCTATCATTTATGTCGAATGATGATCTTTGTTTAATTCATCTTACACTTCACTTTTGCTAGTTTTGTTCAATTGTAGAATCAATTGCGCTGTAATTTACGATTTTAATAGCTACGATCCCGATGGATTAATTTTTCCATCTTTTTGCTAGTTTTGCTCAATTGTAGAATCAATTGCGCTGTAATTTACGATTTTAATAGCTACGATCCCGATGGATTAATTTTCCCATCTTTTTTCCCGCTTAAGTAACTTTTTTCAGCACCATGGGAAAGAAGAAACTAGAGTGTACCTACTTATTCACCTTCAGAGGTAGAGATGAAAATGGAACAAGAAAGCAATTTAATCTAAAAATTCTCAACAAATATATTATGTAAATAATTTAAATATTAGTTCCAATGTTTATTGATATTTTTTATGTATAGTAAGTTGACATTATGTACAAATTATTTATTTTTACAAAGAAAATACGTGTACATAAATAAGTACCTTTTCAATTTGAGGGAGAAGGAGGGGAGAGTAATAATTTAGACGTTGAGTAATAAATAAATAAAGATCTATTGATTTCGAAACATTATGTAGCTTTTGTTCGAGAACAAAGTAAGAACAAAAATCGGTAACAAAAAAGAACATTCGTAACAACCTAAATAAACTTTCAACTATGGAAAACAGGTGTTCTCACTTTTAAAGTGAAGATTAGGTACGTTAAAAATAATACCACACCATAAAATAAAAGTCCATTTGTTTTCAAAAAATACTAAAATAAATTAGGTAACACTAAAATAAATTATTATGACATAGAAAAAAGTTAAGAAAATGGTAACAACAAAGACAATATAATTATTTCCTTAAATACTTGGAATAGTGAAAAGTACATTCAATGATCCATTACTCGTTGAACTCTAAGGTTAACAAACAATTTATCACGAGCACGACAAAAGCCATGTTCTCTTCCCTTTAGCTTAAGACCTATGAGAAAATTGATATGTATAGGTAATCAATATTGCCGCCTTTACAGCAAATAGCAGTAGCTTCTCTATTGAAAGATAACAAACAAACAATTCCTAACCACCTGACCTTTAGAGTAGCGATTGATGGGTGCTTTAAGTCGCAATGCCTTCATATTCATATTGAATACGATAAACCATGCATCACAAAAATAAAATTGTACGAAAAACAAATGAAACTAAACTTTTTAGGAATAACAGCAAACAGGTAATAAGTACAAATGCTTCAAATGTTGAACAATATTACAACAATAAATATTACCACTTAAGCACTGATATAAAATTGTACGAAAAACAAATGAAACTAAACTTTGTAGGAATAACAGCAAACAGGTAATAAGTACAAATGCTTCAAATGTTGAACAATATTACAACAATAAATATTACCACTTAAGCACTGATGCGTGTATCACATATAAAGGACAGCCGAATATTTGAGCACAAGAAAAGTAAGTAATGGAAAAATTACAAGTCAATATACCAAGCTTTATAACGCCTGCAATCCTAAAACAGATTCAGATGAAGATTTCGGAATTCCGATGTTTAGTTATTGCAAGATAATTTTAATTATTTGCTACAGGTTTTACCACAAAGAAATTTTATGTGGATATCCCCATGGAATATAAATGAGAATCTAATAGGTATAATTTACTATAGGTACCTACTTGGCTTTTTTGAGATAGCAAGCGGTACAAATTCTGGCATACAATATCTAATTTTAATCAAAAATATAGTAGGTAATAGACATTAATAGGATGCTTCGAGACACCTTCATTTTTCCGCGGTTGCTGACACTCCAATTGTTCAACCATTACCTAGTTACATTCGGAAACATATCATTATTCATACCTTACTAAATGAGTTTAGAGGGAACTGTAACTGCTCAGGTCTTATCGCCCCGAAAGCAAAGAGAGAAGGAAGACAGGATAGGAGAAAGTTCAGGATAAAATCCGCCCCGGGCGAGTATGGAATCCTCCAAGGTAACTAGGCTGTCTCAAAATAGCTTACCCCCACAAAAACACAAATGTGAAAAAAAGGCCAAGTTCCTATCCAAAAATGTCGGCCTATAAAAGTGGCGAGATCAGAAAATTAAGGCCAAGTCTGCATTCCCAGTTTTTCGTGTCAGCTGAAAATGCTGGATCTCAATTCCTTCAAACTTCTCTCAATTTCAACTTGGCAATGTTTTCCTTTTCTTTTCATAGGTATTTATTTATTAATTTGAGAAGGAAAAACATTGTCAAGTTGAAATTGAGAGAAGTTTGAAGGAATTGAGATCTAGCATTTTCAGCAGACACGAAAAACTGGGAATGCAAACTTGGCCTTAATTTTCTGATCTCACCACTTTTATAGGCCGACATTTTTGGATAGGGACTTGGCCTTTTTTTCACATTTGTGTTTTTGTGGGGGATCTGACTCCTTTTTTCTAAGTGTGTATTTACAAATGATTATTAGGCACAGATCTCCTTATTACCTAGCTATTTGCGAGCCTTTGCAAAAATTTCCTCTGACTTCTTTTTTCTAAGTGTGTATTTACAAATGATTATTAGGCACAGATCTCCTTATTACCTAGCTATTTGCGAGCCTTTGCAAAAATTTCCTTGAGTTGTTGATGTTGTTAATGGTGTTGTTGAGGTTGTTGTTGGTGAAATATCTTTTGCCTCTTGTGGGAATACCTACATATTTTCTCCCTGAATCAGCTTTTTTCCGTAGACTAGACCAACTGGTAGTTAGGTAAGCCTAATGAAGTCAATCCGACCTTTTGGACGATGCGATGATATCAAGAAATTTGTTGTTGGTGAAATTAATATCTTTTGCCTTTTGTGGGAATACCTACATATTTTCTCCCTGAATCAGCTTTTTTTCCGTAGACTAGACCAACTGGTAGTTAGGTAAGCCTAATGAAGTCAATCCGACCTTTTGGACGATGCGATGATATCAAGAAATATGGCTATGACTCTCACAACTTTATTATTAATAATTTAATTATATCTCAATCTATATTTGTCAGTGCAATATGTGTAACAGCCTAGTTCCAGAGAGTCCAGCGACCACTTAGGTTAAGCTACGTCCGGTTGGGTGGCTAACAGAATTGTCTTGAGGAACGCTCCGTATAACTACTAGTTAGTTCAATAAACGTAACTTCAAATCGCATTGTTTCATATTTTAAATTTTGTCCATACTACGATATTACGAGTGTCTGAAACTACAAACTCTGGTTGTAAATTTTGTATTGTAAGTAATTTAAAACTTCAATTTTACCATGTAGGGCGTTACAATTACTGCGGTATATTTTGTCCATACTACGATATTACGTGTGTCTGAAACTACAAACTCTGGTTGTAAATATTGTATTGTAAATAATTTAAAACTTCGATTTTACCATGTAGGGCGTTACAATTACTGCGGCTTCTAAAACGACGCGACCTACAGCAAATTATGACCATAATATTTCATAAAGTTGAGAAAATAAGAATAATAAATAGATGCAGGAAGTTTAAATTTTATGGGAAACTTATTCTATTTTGTCTCGTAATTATAGTGTACCTAGTTAAACGGTTATCTTTATGGGACGAAATGAAATTTAAAACACACGTTGTCAGGAATGTACCCCTGCTAACTGCTGGGATTTTAATTGAACCAAATTGGACTTGTTAACACCCTAAGCGCCACGTGTACCTAGTTAAACGGTTATCTTTATGGGACGAAATGAAATCTAAAACACACGTTGTCAGGAATGTACCCCTGCTAACTGCTGGGATTTTAATTGAACCAAATTGGACTTGTTAACACCCTAAGCGCCACGCATAATGGTAAACTTGTTTTCTTTTCAATGTTAAATTAATCTCAATTTTCCCCCGGTAAGGCTGTGGTTTCATTGGATGCGTATTCATAACGTGTTAGGATACGATTTAGTCTGACTAAACAAATCGAGTTCGTATGTTAGACCCTGGAATGCCTGCTTTGACAATCATAATTTTTACTGTCTTATAGGTTCAAAAACGACCTCAGGAGTTTAGTTGTTAGAACGGTCGACTTCGGAACTGGGGGTTCGTCGTTTGAGTCCAAGTCATAAACATTCAAGCATTAATACAATTGAATTTTCCAATTTTATTACATTTGTTGGAACAATCTGATGCATAAAGATTACGTGTTAAGCTGTGTCCACTGTCGACACACAGTCGACGGCCGTCGACCGGCTTCAATTTACCATCGATCGACGGCTGTCGACTATTTGTTAACACAGCTTTACATCGCGCCCTACGACTGGACACACGTATCCAATGAAACCGCAGCCTAATGTCTCACACATCACTGAAAATAACCGCCTTAAATTATACCCTGCACCTAGAACGTTTACTGTCTCTCTACAGTGTCTACTGATCTTAATTAAGCCGTACCGCCACTAATCTCCACTCACACTTATTAGTGACCACTCAATTATCACGAGCCCTAGAGGGACACTTGAATCGAACAATTAGAAAACCATTATATATGAAGCCAGGTGATTCTTTCCCTTTGACATTCGGAGCGATTTTATAAGTGCTGATTAGAAGAAAAACCTAGAAGTAATGATCGCGGTGTAGGGGCAAACAGCCCTAAGAGCTTCTAAGAATCGACGAGGAAAATCACAACACATTTAGGTTTGGTGGTTTGAGAATAACTTGTACTGTGTTACCATGTAATAACCTCCATATAAACGCTTTCAAAAGAAGAAAAAAATCTAAAACTTTGGTCATGATAATATTATTCAATAAAACTTCAGCTTCATATTTCTATGACTATCATCAATTCATCACAGAAAAACCTCATATCTGTGAAGAAATTACTATGTTCTTCACATGTAATTTATTATGAAGCGTTAGCTACTTCGCACCATTAAAAACTGAACTGATCTTTAGAAAGTGACTTGGATTCCTTACCTTGGAGGCTTCCTTGTCTCTGATGAACACGGATCTCAGTTGACCATTCATTTCGAAGAACACCTCCCGTTCTCCATTCTTGGTAAGATCGGCGGCGGTGGCCAAAGCCTTGATTCCCAGAGTTTTACCCTTCTCAATGGTAACCTAGAACAGATGAAAGAGAAGAGTTAGAGTGGTTATTACTACCAATTAATTTAGGTAAACCTTAGTCAGTAAAGTGGTTAGCTCGGTGGACATCAAATCTAGAGATTGGCGATCGATTCATAAAATGTAGCAGGTAGCAGATAATATTTAGACACACTATACTTATAAAATTAATAAAACAATAAAATTTCCCGACGAACAATTTACAATCTTTTCAAGAGAACCCGATAAGGCCCTTGCTATGCATGAAAGTAACCTTAGACTATCCTCCGTCCATGAAGTTTTCATAAACTGAAGGTACAGTTTGTAAATGAAGGAATAGTTTGTTATGCTCCTAAGGTATCTCACTTTGTAAAATTTCAAGGATCCTACAAGGTAGTTCAAATAATGTCTCTAGGTAATTACGGAATATCTTGTGGTAGAATAGTCCTAAACAAAAGCCTATAAAATCCGAACTGATCTAGTTTTTAATTAACCTCAATTATCACGAGTCCTAGAGGGACACTTGAATCGAACAATTAGAAAACCATTATATGAAGCCAGGTGATTTTTTCCCTTTGACATTCGGATCGATTTTATAAGTGCTGATTAGAAGAAAAACCTAGAAGTAATGATCGCCATTAGTGATTGAAAGCTGGGACATGCCTGGGACTTGGGGAAAACAACTATAGATATGTCATGGTTCAATACAAAGTTAGACCAGCAGCCACTTACAATCTCACTGTCTGACAGACTTAGGTCGGATGGACCTAGGTCTGTCAGACAGTTGGAGCAAAGCTTCAGACTTCTAGCCTCTCAGAGGGTCTGAAGACTGAAGTCGGAAGCTTTTTCCACGTTTCGACGATCTGACAGATCTATAGGTCTATCCAACCTTCTTCTCCAAGGAAAGATGTCGACTAGATATGTCATGGTTCAATACAAAGTTAGACCAGCAGCCACTTACAATCTCACTGTCTGACAGACTTAGGTCGGATAGGCCTAGGTCTGTCAGACAGTTGGAACAAAGCTTCTGACTTCTAGCCTCTCAGAGGGTCTGAAGACTGAAGTCGGAAGCTTTTTCCACATTTCGACGATCTGACAGATCTATAGGTCTATCCAACCTTCTTCTCCAAGGAAAGATGTCCAGAAAGAGATTCATCAAGCAGATTTCGTGCAATAGCGAATTTAAGGACCAATAATCGAGCCTCCCTACAAAGACAGGCGAGCTGCTCTCGTAATTATGGATGTTCGTCCGTATATGGACCCCTCTATAAGCATCAATTCTTGTCACAAACGATTGTAAAATTTCAAGGATCCTACAAGGTAGTTCAAATATTGTCTCTAGGTAATTACGGAATATCTTGTGGTAGAATAGTCCTAAACAAAAGCCTATAAAATCCGAACTGATCTAGTTTTTAATTAACATACTTATTGTTCCATAGTGCATTCACTATTGTTTATTGTTTACAACAAATTGAAGTTATTGGATAAACCTTAAGTTTAGTTTCTTGTTTGTAGTTTTTTTGTGATGTACTTATTACAAAATCGCACTTCTGCACTAGCATTGAACTCATTATTATTGGATTTTAGATAGCGCAGGATTTGTTTACGCCAGTCAATCTGATATAAATTAGTTTTATTGTTACACATACCAAATCACCCGGGGCTATTTTTGATTGAATATTTCTGTGACCTACATGTATCTGTTCCCAGATGCATTTTCCTTATCAATGAAAGAAAGAAGATTGTACGTATGAATTAATTTCATTCAAGAATGACGATGTGATAATGAGAAAGAAACAAAAACATCATTTATGTAGGACCAAGGCAACTATTTACCTCGCCCCGTCCAAATAGAGCATTCCAAACTTATACGTACCTAGGTATCTTCATTTCATGAGGTGAGAATTTTATCTGTAGCGGAAATGTTCGTCATTTTAGTTAAAAATTTATAATTAATTCTTCTGGGGTAAAGAAACTCACCCTTTGTAAAACTTTGTATTACATTAAGAAGCTGTTTCGTAGTTGATGTCTACAAAAATCAAGAGCTTTAAATCACAAGAACTTGCACGAGAATATGAATGCACCGATCGACAACGTCACAAATTTTCACACAACATTGCACATTTTGTCTTCTTCCTACAAAGACAGGCGAGCTGCTCTCGTAATTATGGATGTTCGTCCGTATATGGACCCCTCTATAAGCATCAATTCTTGTCACAAACGTCTTTCCTTGATTAATACGCCTTGCTAAATTGTAATATGACTTGGGCTCGAACCACCAACCTCAGGATCGGAAAAATTAGATTTTATGCATTGACACTCGAAGCGCTAGAGACCATCATCTCGGTGTAGGTATGGCTGATAAAAAAGATATCTTTTCTTTATTCTGCCTTCACCATTCGGCTAAAGCTGATGCCGCTGCAACAACTAGTAGCTTGAATACTTTGTGTAGTCTTCTAGCTCTTATTGAATTAGATTTTATGCATTGACAATCGAAGCATTGACATCCAGATCCGAAGTTCCCTACTGTTCTGTTTTCATTTTAAAGTTAAGTTACCAACTAGAGTAAACTGTTTTGTTTAGTTTTTCAAGAGGTAAAGGAATACACATATCATTTGATTCGTTCAGGACAAGCCAATTAAACATGGCGCTAGAGACCATCATCTCGGTGTAAGTATGGCTGATAAAAAAGATCTCTTTTCTTTATTCTGCCTTCACCATTCGGCTAAAGCTGAATCCGCTGCAACAACTTGTAGCTTGAATACTTTGTGTAGTCTTCTAGCTCTTATTTACAGGGGACAGAAGAATTCTCACCTTGATACACAGGACGTGAGTGCCAGCCTTGACCAGTTCATCAGCAAGGTTCTGATAATATTTGAGATCATATTTCTTTTTGCTGGGATCTGAAACGTCTCCAGTGTACGAGATTGCAGCCTCTACCACACCACCTGCCTTGCCTGCAGCTTCCATACCGAGGATAAGGTTGGGCAGGTAGTTGAGAGAGTCAAACACTCTGAACACATCCATACCGACTTGAACGGATAGATCACAGAATCTGAAAAACAAATGTCATTCAAAATAGTAACTACACAAGAGTGTAGGTACTGACTTTCAAATTAACCAAAACTGAATTGTAAGATTTGACAAAAACTTACCATTCTTACCTGCGTTCTTCATTTGAAGGTCCACTAAACACATTATCACAGAGCTACATATCTGACATATCTCATAAAACATTTTGCAAAGTGTATGTTTGCAACTTGCTTTTAATTACGTTCCCGGTTCCCGTAAGACCAAAATGTTTGCAATATTCAATTCAAGTTGCGTCAACCAAAACTGAATTGTAAGATTTGATCCAAACACACTCTAGCGAAATACACAAAAACTTGTGATTAAAATATTATGTACATTTATAACTTCTCACTATTGTTACCTTTCAACCCTTAAATATGTTCTGTACGAAATCTAGGCGCACGGCAGTGCGCCAGGCCAAGTTCTGGCCTGAGCACGCCAGTGTGTATATTACACGAAACATTTCGACGCATTTTTACCCCTATCATAACTCCGTTCTTATAAAACCAAACCACTCTATTCACTTGAATTCGAACGGATCTTACCATTCTTACCTGCGTTCTTCATTTGAAGGTCCACTAAACACATTAACACAGAGCTACATATCTGACATATCTCATAAAACATTTTGCAAAGTGTATGTTTGCAACTTGCTTTTAATTACGTTCCCGGTTCCCGTAAGACCAAAATGTTTGCAATATTCAATTCAAGTTGCACGTGCAACATGAGCAGGCTATACTTACTTGTACACGACATTGTCAGGATAGTTGGTGTAGCCGACAGCGTTGGCTCCTCGCAACAACATCTGGAATGGAATGTTCTGATTGATTTTAACGAAAACATAAATTCCTTTATGTATAAAGAAAGATGTAGGTAAGCCTCTGGTTGATACACAGTAACCATACATATAATACAAAACACATATACAGATAGAATCAAGGATTGATTTTAACGAAAACATAAATTCCTATATGTATAAAGAAAGATGTAGGTAAGCCTCTGGTTGATACACAGTAACCATACATATAATACAAAACACATATACAGATAGAATCAAGAAGGAGACAACAAATGAAGAATGCCGAACAATCTCAAGATGTCGTCGACAACACCCTGTAGACGGAATCATGAAGCGGCCATCTTGTTAATTTCATATGTATATATAAAAAACTAGGCCATTTTTTACCAATAATCTATACATTTAACAAATGTTGATTGATTCTTTGATTTCCGGTTCTTTGCTTTCGTTCAGAATTTTTCTTATTCGAGAGTCAACAATAGATCGTCTCCTTCCAATCTCATGCCAACGCTTGCATCAATGGATTTGACAACTCCCTGGACGGGTGCTTGGACAACCATTTCCATCTTCATGGCAGAGAGTACAACCAGAGCTGCACCCTTCTCCACCTTGTCACCGACTTTCACTCTGATTTCCATCACGGATCCTGGCATGGGAGCACCGACCTGTCCGGGAACACTCTTGGCGGCCTTAGGGTGAATGTGCATTTCCTGCAGAACACAAAAAGGTTGGAAAATCAGTTAGAACTCTTGAGTCCAAGTGTGGAGTTGAGCAAAATCATACATATACAAAAAGCCCACTCCGAGGCTTAAGTGTAGGGGCAAACAGCCCTAAGAGCTTCTAAGAATCGACGAGGAAAACCAACTTTCTCACAACACATTTAGGTTTGGTGGTTTGAGAATAACTTGTACTGTGTTACCATGTAATAACCTCCATATAAACGCTTTCAAAAGAAGACCGTTCTTATAAAACCAAACCACTCTATTCACTTGAATTCGAACGGATCTTACCATTCTTACCTGCGTTCTTCATTTGAAGGTCCACTAAACACATTAACACAGAGCTACATATCTGACATATCTCATAAAACATTTTGCAAAGTGTATGTTTGCAACTTGCTTTTAATTACATTCCCGGTTCCCGTAAGACCAAAATGTTTGCAATATTCAATTCAAGTTGCACGTGCAACATGAGCACGCTATACTTACTTGTACACGACATTGTCAGGATAGTTGGTGTAGCCGACAGCGTTGGCTCCTCGCAACAACATCTGGAATGGAATGTTAGGAATTTGCTTTCTCATCTCTTCTAGACGTTCCCACGGACATTCGTGCAAGAATCTGAGGGCCACATCGAAAGTAGCACCACCCCAGTTCTCCAGAGAGTAGAGATTGTTGAATTTGTGCGCCACGAACGGGGAAATCTTCAACAGATCGTGTGAACGAACTCTGGTTGCCAGGAGAGATTGATGGGCATCTCGGAACGTTGTGTCCATGAGAAGCAGACTTTTGTTCTGACGAACAGCCTTGGCGAATGCTTCGGGTCCTTTGGACTTGAGGATTTGGCGGAAACCTTGGGGTGGTTGAATTTCTGAAATAATAACACACAAATTAATATAATCCTTTGAAAACATGAGCTTTTGGCACTGATTTAACTAACATTAAACATCCTCGAGTGTCAAGTCATAAAATAGTTTCCTCATAATGTTTCCAAATCTCTTACTTGCTCAAAATGGGAAGTGATTAATGCCTGAGCTAAGTATAAACGTACTTCATGCTTTCTTGAACCAAGTTCTGATGGTATAAAGTCCATAATAATTATGTACCTCTCTGTACAATATGCAACTCGAAATGTAAAATTATGCTGGAAATTAATAAAAAAGAAAATGAGAAAAAGGGAAAATAGTACATGCTATATGAATAACCATGCACCAAAACACCACTACAGATCATAATAATTATGTACCTCTCTGTACAATATGCAACTCGAAAATGCATAATTTTACAATGCTGGAAATTAATAAAAAAGAAAATGAGAAAAAGGGAAAATAGTACATGCTATATGAATAACCATGCAACAAAACACCACTACAGATTCAATACAGTCAGTCAAATAAATATGTACATAGTTGTATGTCACCAGTGTTCACAATGTTTAACAGAATATCATGCTTCTAACTTGCCTAACAGACCTAAAATAATAAATAATTAATTAACTCAAAAGAAGATCGATGTACATCCAATTTCACTCTAAAAAAGGCTTTAGTACCTACAGTCTGGACATATCAACTCAAAAGTGCTTTCTTTTACGATCACTTTGGTCAAGCATAGTTCAAATGAGCGTAAACTTCACACCTATTACATATTTTGGTTTTGGAAAAGTTTCTTTACACCCATCAGTTCAAACGATTGACTAGATTGCATGATTATTTATATACCCCATGTTTTTACATTGGTTAGGTGCCTATCTTGTACTTTCCTGCGCTACAACTATTCACCGCTTCCTCGGGTGTGGGAGTAAAGAAACTCACCCTTTGTAAAACTTTGTATTACATTAAGATGCTGTTTCGTAGTTGATGTCTACAAAAATCAAGAGGTTTAAATCACAAGAACTTGCACGAGAATATGAATGCACCGATCGACAACGTCAGTCCAAATAGAGCATTCCAAACTTATACGTAGGTATCTTCATTTCATGAGGTGAGAATTTTATCTGTAGCGGAAATGTTCGTCATTTTAGTTAAAAATTTATAATTAATTCTTCTGGAAATGAAAGATGAGATGAGGAAACAACTTCTTCAACCATATGACTTGGACTTAGTGACCATGACATGAGTCTGGTATACAAGAAGAAGGACCAGATTGCACATGGAACGTCTTCGTTAGATTTAGGGGATCACGTTACTTGCCGCGTGAAGAGAAAATACTTTAATTTATATCAGATTGTCATTTTAGTTAAAAATTTATAATTAATTCTTCTGGAAATGAAAGATGAGATAAGGAAACAACTTTTTCAACCATATGACTTGGACTTAGTGACCATGACATTAGTCTGGTATACAAGAAGAAGGACCAGATTGCATATGGAACGTCTTGCCGCGTGAAGAGAAAATACTTTGAAGGTGTTTGAAAATCAGTAGCGAGCAGTGACGGAATTACATACATTGCATATGGAACGTCTTGCCGCGTGAAGAGAAAATACTTTGAAGGTGTTTGAAAATCAGTAGCGAGCAGTGACGGAATTACATACAGTACAATTAGGTACATTGCTAAATGGAATAATAAGAAAGCATATTTTTATTGATTTTCCGGCTTGAAAGGAGTTCCCGGTCAATTGCTGAAGCAAATTTTAGCCATCTGCAATTTTTGGTGGCACCACCAACTCAGTTGTTTCACAAACTTAGGATAAAAATAAAAGGTACTCACTTCGAACTCTTCACCAACTTTAGGTCCGGTCAAGAAGATTCTGGTGTCCAATTTGTCAACGGGTCCGAATGATTCTCTGAAGGTCAAATAGTCTTCAGTAACTTGAGGGTAGAGGGCAGCACTCATCACATCGCGGTCAGTAGCTTCGGGATGTCTCTCTTGCAGTTCGGTTTTCAATTTTCCAAAGTCGAATGGGGGGAGGGAGGCACCTGGTCTTCCTTCGATTCTGGGCATGTCTTTTAATACCTGGAAAGTTTGAGAATAAGAATTGGAGTTTACTATCGGAACTGTTACACCAAGTTGACATTCCTTAAGGTTTTGTGAGCTTCTGGATGAAATCTGTTTATAGTAAAAGTAAAATACCTGATCCGGCTTATAAGATGCATGTTGTACTTACTTCCGGAACTGTTACACCAAGTTGACATTCCGTAAGGTTTTGTGAGCTTCTGGATGAAATCTGTTTATAGTAAAAGTAAAATACCTGATCCGGCTTATAAGATGCATGTTGTACTTACTTTGGAACGAAGTGGTTCAGGGAATCCTTGGTAGGGTGTACCGATAGCTCCTTGAAGGAATTCGACAACAGACTTGGGGAAACTCAGTTCTTCGGCTCTTGCCAATACTTCCTCACTAGTCAGCTTGTTTTGTACCATGAATTGTGCGAAGTCTCCGACAACCTTGGACGATGGGGTGACCTTAATGATGTCTCCAAGCAACAGATTGGCCTCTCTGTAAGCTTTCTTGACATCTTCGAAGAATTCTCCCAGACCCAGTGAGTACGCTTGGAATTGCAAGTTGGTGTATTGTCCTCCGGGAATTTCGTTCAAGTATACATCAGCGTTACCTGACTTCATGGTGGTGGTACATTCGAATGGTGCGTATAACTGACGAGTCTGTTCCCAGTAGGCACTGTACGCGGAGATGTCTTTCAGATCAAGGCCTGAAATAAATAGATCAATCCAAGTTAGTTATTTAAATATTCATCTCATAGCGAAGGTTAACCAAACTATGGGACATATTATCTGAATGATTGACAGTATGAATCAAAAGATCTACCTCGAATAATACTCACAGGGTAATTCTTCTTTTGGGGGGAAAAATCTCGTTTAACTTGAATAACACATTTTTAGCGATGTGTAACTTATCCAAGTCTGAGTACTCACCAGTGTCAATGTCTGAGCCTTGGAGGGAAGCAACCACGGCTCCCATGGAAGGTTGAGAGGTCATTCCAGACATGGAATCTACTGCAACATCCACCACATCAGCTCCAGCCTCCGCGCAGGCAATCATGGAGGCAACTCCAGCACCAGAAGTGTCATGGGTGTGAATATGGATGGGAATATCAGGGTGCTTCTCTCGGATAGCTCCAATGAGGAGCTTGGCGGCACGCGGCTTGAGTAGACCAGCCATGTCCTACAAGCAGAATTAGATTTCTACATTAAGAAGCTGTTTCGTAGTTGATGTCTACAAAAATCAAGAGGTTTAAATCACAAGAACTTGCACGAGAATATGAATGCACCGATCGACAACGTCACAAATTTTCACACAACATTGCACATTTTGTCTTCTATCGACTTACCATACTTGAGTTGAAAATTCTGTCACCCTGATTTAGAGCCAAATAAGTTCTGCCTAGGCTACTCCTATAGGGTGTCTATTAATAGAACGAAAATATTTATTAATATTCTACACAAGACACCCAGATAGGTAGTTACTTAATTATAGGGAATGAATTAAAGTTTGACTGCATGTAAAACGAGACGAAAAGGAACATTGAGATCTAAAAAAGGACCAAAGTAAGAAAGTAATAAACATGAAAGAAAGTGATAAACTAATTTGAAAAGATAACTCAAACTCAGCACCCTACTAATCCCGCTTTCAAAAAATTTAATTGCTTGGAGACTATCGTCAATCAACGATTGGATTCTTAAAATTAGTTGCAAAAGTTCAAGTCTCGAATTCGTGAACCCAGATAACTTTATCTGTGCAATTCTTACAGCTACAAACATTTAAACTAACTAATATCTTATTGAACATGTAACGTTAAGGGTGGAAATTTATGTGATTTTAACTTGAGTGTAGGTAAATGATCGAGATTATTTGTTTATTTTTAAAGATCCAGAAGTAATCTTCAGTATTTACTTTCAGTATCCCCCGTTTTCGTTATTTTCATGGGATATTTTCGGTCTCAAATAGTTTTTCGTTCGGAATCAAGTTAAAATCTCATAGATCTGTCTCGTATGTTATACTAGGAAATTATTAGGGTATGTTTCGAGAGAAATATACTCACGTTGATGTTCAAGATCCCCAGCCGCATTTCTGACGGGAGGCGCGTTGTAATCTAGATCACAAGGCGAAACAAAATATTTGAAAATACATGGAAAAGAGAAGGCAATCTAATATACACAATCAATACAAAATATAAAGTCACCTTGTGTACGAGTGTAGTGCAGATAAAATGGAAAACAACTACAGAGCAATATGCAACTGTGCAGAAATCTACATAAAAACAACACACGAAATATTTACAAAACTGTACGTACTATGTAAGGGACCTTTTTCACGCTCTATTCAAAACAAATGAATGCAAAAGGAAAAATGCAACAATATTACTTCAACGAAATCTTGATATTGATAAAAAATCTTTCAAACTCCATGTTACCCAATAATATGATTTTCGTTTGTACATGAAATGAGAAATATTTACAATGAGGATGTCAAAGCCCTTTTCCGAATTTTAGTCAGCACAGACACATGAAAGTTCATTCACCTGTACTAAAACTTAATTTTCCCTCTAAAGACGATTGTGGGGCTTCGTAGAGAGAGAAGTTAGAGGTTGAGATGATCCTGGATGTCCAGGTATCCGGATAGTAAATTATGTATTAAGAAATAATAGGTACGCCACGACCAATCAATCAACCCATGCTATATGATCTGATTATATGAAACAATGATCAGATATATGAAACCTATGTCCATCACTCGAATATCACTTATACCGTGATAAATGCACAAAAGTATTGATCAGCTTACCCAATGGGATTTCAGGAACAGGTGGAGTAACTTCCGCTGGTAGCAAAGGGGTTGCCAAAGGAGTCGAAGGTCCATTTACCAAAACAGTTCCCAAGTAGTTCAGCAATTTTTGAGCACGATTCTTAGTAGGTTGCAAAGTAAAGAGTTGAGGATTTTCATCGATAAAGTAGGTATCTACGGCACCATTCACGAATTTTTGGTTGGTTAGAACGTTGAGCAAGAATGGGATGTTAGTCTGAAAGGAAAAAACATGGTCAAGATAGTATAAACCACTGGAAATCCCAAGGTGGAAAATGCAGGATTTATTCAAAGGCATTACAATTTTATTCACGAAATACTGTCAAATAGCATTTGATGTAGGGGCGGCATGGGATCTCCACATCCATCGTCTATGTGCCGTCGTCAGAGTGAACTGAATTGAGTTAAGTTTCATTCTAATAGTAAATATGTAGGTACTAGCAGTTCTCACCTTTACACCTCGGACTCTGAACTCTCGCAGAGCTCTGTTCATCTTGGCGCAAGAAGATTGAAGATCAGCAGCATGTGCGATGACCTTGACTAGTAGAGAATCATAATAAGGTGAGATGATGGCTCCGGCGAATGCAGAAGCACCATCAAGACGAATACCCATACCCTCTCCACTTCTAAACACCTCAATTCTGCCAGTGTCTGGCTGGAAGTTCTTGGCAGGATCTTCTGTGGTCACACGACATTGGATGGCGAAACCTTGAGGGGAAATCTTCTCCTGTGTTAGTCCTAATTCTGGCAGGGTCATACCTTCGGCGACTCTGATTTGTGATTGCACCAAGTCAACTCTGAAACGATAGAAAACCAAGCATGCTTTCCGTCAACGAATTTGTTTAATTGCGATAGTGCTTTACAACCAACATAAATGTTACTGGCAGGAATTGGGTAATATAAAGCTGGTTTTAGACGACATGCTTTCGAGCATTTACACACAAAGTATATTCGCAAGTCAAGGAGTGAAGCCCGTTCAACCAAGTCGATTTTCCAGGGATCGAACCCGTGACTTCTAGCTTCTGCCTGAATGGTACATTGACTCACCCGGTGATTTCTTCAGTGACCGTGTGCTCCACTTGCAATCTAGCATTGACCTCAATGAAATAGAATTGACCACTTTCATCACAAAGGAATTCTACAGTACCGGCATTGGAATAGCCCACGTGCTTGGCGAGTTTTACAGCTAAATCAGTCATTTTGTTTCTCACCTAGAAAAAGAAGAGAAAAATAGTTCGATATAGGCTGAGCATGGTTCAACGTGGCAGTGCTGTGAACATAATTCCACCATTACCTACCGTTATTGAGGAGCAGCTGAACAAAATAGGTACATAATTGTTTAATTATTTGTTATTAAAGACTTTAATCGACTATAAGACATATAGAGATAGACATAATTTTATTATACATAGATATGTTTCCCTGTAGGTACTCAGCTACAGTTTTACATTCGATTCGTCCGACCACTATAGCAAATCCAGCAAGAGACAACAGCGTATGTCAACAATGTCATCTCTGGTTGGACCTAGTATAGGACAGTGTGATACGCACAGGCTTAGGCTTTGTTAATAAACAATATATTTAAATTATATTCTGTATAATAATGTTATATAGATATGTACATCGCATTGACCCACATTGATAAAATTCATTAACCCTAGATATTATATGACTTGGTCTGCGTAAACCCCACTGGAGCGATGAGCTGGGCACGAAATCCTCCAATTAATTCATTTAAGCTAATTGATCCATTATTACAGAAATTACTCAGGACAATAAAATATTCCTGTTCGCGACTGGAATTCACATATTACCAGTTTTGTTATGGGAAAAATCTTTAACCAGCTGAGTTGCAAGGTTAACAAGTAGGGGTTTGCTGAGTAACATGTGAGTAGAGCGGATTTATAGAGTATTGGGTTAGTGTTCGTACTGTACGTTATTTGATAATATTAGGTTACAAAATCCATGTCACGTATCGAAATACGTGACATTTTCGAGTTCCCATTATTATTTATTTTACGTAAAATGTGTGAAAATTCCTGGAGTGGCTATGACTAGGAAATCCTATTTATTTGAAGAAATTAATTTGTTTAAACAAATTTCAATGTCTCTACTAAATTTCATGTCAGTACGGGGGCTTAAACCCGAGCCTCCGGATCCTTGTTATATAGGTACCGAATCCGAAAAGGTTAATTTCCATTATTTCAGAAGTTCGTTCCCTAATTAACTAATCTTAAAAGAAGAGCTCGGTACACAACAAGCCCACTCTGAGACTTAGGTGTAGCCCAAATATGCCCAAAAGATGGGTCAAGCTTATACGAATAAAATATAAGAAAAGTTTTTCAGTTGGTTTCCAAGTATATACCTACCCACGCTCAAGTTTTGGGCCATCGCATCGGATTAGTTACTCACATTAATATCTAGATGAGGGGCGGGGGCAATTTCGACGACCTTCTGATGCCGCCTCTGGACTGAACAGTCTCTCTCATATAAATGCACCACGTTGCCAGCCTTGTCTCCCAATAGTTGCACTTCGATGTGACGAGGTCTCTCGATGAATTTCTCAATAAACATGGCACCATTACCGAACGCAGCCTTGGCTTCGGATGAAGCTCGCTGGAAGTTTTCTTCAACATCCTGGAACGAAAAAGGGGATGTTACGAGTTCGTCTTCTTTATCCTGTCTGGATGAATTTGAAATGTCTCTTTACAGGTGTTTGTAATTAATAGAAAGGAAACCTACCTATATTATTACGGTACGTAAAGTTGTAAAAGAAAATCTACATATAGGTACAACCAATTCTGTGAAGGTGTTCTACCAAACAATTGTGCCCTATTAAAATCTGGAACTCATCAAAAAAGTAAGTTTTGCAGATCGCGGAAGATGTCAAATATTTTCAGTTTAGGTACCTACATGCTGAGACATAGGACAACTCCGATTTAGCCCGCAGACTATAACTTTCCTCACCCATCCAGATACCAGCCAGGCTCAACGTTGCGTTCACTTACCTCCATTTTTCTGACGACTCTCATTCCTCTGCCTCCGCCACCGTAAGCAGCTTTGAAAATAACAGGAAGTCCATATTTCAAGCAGAACTCCATAGCTTCCTCTGTTGTAGTGATAGGACCGGGAGTACCTGGAATAATAAATTACAGGAATATTAATAATATTGTATTGTAAACTATCCCGTCTGGGATTTTGAATAAATAAATCTAATTATGTTATATGAGAGGGACTTTTTCAATTGCTAAGATTATGTTGGGGTTTTATGGTGCTGGGATTTCAGCCAGTTTTCTAATTGCCCTCACGAAGCTTAGTGCTTCCCAGAACAGTCTGCACTTAATGTCCGAGATGAACACTAGGTTACTTACACTCCAGTGATCCTTTGGAAACGGGAACTGGTTCATTCGATATGTTACAGCTCCTGGATTGTTAATTTGTAAATTCTTAGGTACATTAAAATGAAATGTGTGAAGTCCAGTATTTAGGCTTAGGGGTATTGCACTCCTGAAATTCTTCGTTAACACATTGAGTGCCGCGTTCGGCACCCTTTTGTAAGGCAGACTCCCTTAATCTTTGGGGTAGATATCGGAGCAATTTACACTCCAGTGATCCTTTGGAAACGGGAACTGGTTCATTCGATGTGTTACAGCTCCTAGATTGTTAATTTGTAAATTCTTAGGTACATTAAAATGAAATGTGCGAAGTCCAGTATTTAGGGGTATTGCACTCCTAAAATTCTTCGTTAACACATTGAGTGCCGCGTTCGGCACCCTTTTGTAAGGCAGACTCCCTTAATCTTTGGGGTAGATATCGGAGCAATAGCCTTGGCTGATTGTCAGGACTTACCAGGTACAATAGGAACTCCGGAATCAATAGCGGCTTGTCGGGCTGCCACTTTGTCTCCCATCTGTTGTACGACGTATGGGCTGGGACCAATGAAACGAATGCCAGCATCAAGTACAGCTTGTGCGAAATCTGATCTCTCTGACAGGAAACCGTATCCTGGATGAATGGCGTCGACATCATTTTCCTGGAAAAGTAACAGGAGATTAGCTTCACCATGAAAATAAATTTTGAGTATTGAATATTTATTTATTTCGACTTATTTATTTGGCCGATGAAACCCCAACCTTACATATTTCTTTTTCTGTTCTCGGAGAGACTTTTTTCAAAGAATGTGGGATTAATAGTCAGATAGGTAAATGGACATCTAAAGCAGACAAAAAAACGCAAATCTCCAATTCTTCGGAACGGCCTAAATGCAGTTTTTCTCTGCTTCCCCTTCTCCTCAAGAAACTACACGAGCGCTCAAAATTTCACGTCCAAGATTGTGGGATTTTTTTACTGCACTCATAAAAAAGAAAAGAAAAGATGATGATAAATATCAAGTTTTCTCAAACTATCCATCACTTAATTTTTCTTGGCAAGACAATGCGTTTCATGAATATCACCATTCAACTTTTTTTTTCGTTGATTCGTAGAAGCTTAACCCATCCTCTAGAGCTGTTTGTCCCTACACTTAAGCCTTGGAGTGGGCTTTTTGTGTATGGCAGGTATGGCTATTCAACTTACTTTAATGAGAGATATTTACAGAGGGAAACTATAAAAATCAGAGTCCTTGTCCTAAATTTCAACTTACTTTGGCAACCCTAATAATCTCTGGAATATTCAAGTAGGCCTCCACAGGGGGAAGGCCCTTGCCTACTAGGTAGGACTCGTCGGCTTTCTGTCTGTGCATGTGCATTTTGTCCTGCTCTGAGTAGATGGCCACTGATTTGATGCCCAACTCATTGCAAGCTCGGAAGACACGGATTGCGATTTCACCTGAAAATAATAATAATAAAAAATAAAAATAAACTCGAAGAGGTTTGATCAATGGAACTGTAACTGCTAAGGTCTTATCGTCCCGTAATCGAAGGAAGACAGGATAGAAGAAAGCCAGCCTTTCCGAGAACGAACATTATCCGTTCAGGATAAAATCAGCCCCGGGCAGGAATCGAACCCAAGGTCTAGCCCTCTCAAGGTAAGATCGGCCATTAGTGTGTACAAATACTCAAATTATATCCAGGGCAAAATTCCATATCTCGGCTTGGGAGTGAACTCGCGCCCTCCTGTTTACCAGGCGTGGGTCTTGACCACTACACCACCGAGGTATTTACATGAAATAATGTCGAGTTTTTCATAGCTTCTTGATAAGATGACCTGATGACTCAACATTGTGAAGATCAATACATTATTCATATTTAATGATCGATATACGCATTCACGTTAAAACCTAAAAAAATCCAAACCAACCTCAGTGGTGTAGTGGTTAGCGCGGTGGACTTCGGATCTGGAGGTTGGTGGTTCGAGTCCAAGTCGAGTCATAAAATTTAGCGTAGTGCATTATAAGCAGGGAACGACATTTGTGACAAGCATTTATGCTTAACACAATTAAAATTCCTTCCTTTTTTTTACCTAAAAAAATCCTTGTTTACTAATCTACTAATGAATGCACCTAGTACGAGAACTGCTGAAGGTTTTTATTAACTGGAATAAAGTCAGAGTCTTCTTTCAAATCGACTGATGCATCCCTTTTGGTGACTTTTAAATAGGTAGCACCTTCCTTTTTTTACCTAAAAAAATCCTTGTTTACTAATCTACTAATGAATGCACCTAGTACGAGAACGGCTGAAGGTTTTTATTAACTGGAATAAAGTCAGAGTCTTCTTTCAAATCGACTGATGCATCCCTTTTGGTGACTTTTAAATAGGTAGCTATAAGAAAGAGTCAACCAGCAGCACATAGAATGAAAAGACGGTCATCCATCCAGATGCCAACAACTCACGTTGCTTAGCTTTTGTGTCCGATTATGAATCACGAGTGTGTCTGCTCCGCTAGTTGACAGGCATGTGCATGTCATGCATGCCAACCATGTAACGGTTATACATGCTCATTTACTCATGCATGTATAACCGTTTGTGGCCGGCCTTAGGAAATGAAGATTTAATAACATCCAAGACACCTTCGCTTAGATATTTCTTTGGTAGAAATGGCACCTGCTTATTTGAATTTTGTGACCTCTCATCCTAAACGTCACTGTTACGTCATCGTTTGAGGTCCCCCGGTGTGACTCTGTGACGTGATGAGATTGAAACTGATAATAGAAATATGTACAGAACGTTCCACCTTGTCACAGTTTTATGGTTACTGGGTCATAGAACTGGCAATATTTCTTCTCGCAGACGATCAATTAATGCTGTCAATAGTCTGAGCTCAGGGGTATTGTCTAGTCCTCTATTAGTGGTTTCACTCTTGACTTGAATGAATTTCAGTGTTCACATTTTTTAGCTGGATTCCCAAGGTGAGCTATTTTTAATGGACCCTCGTTTTTCTTCTGAAGCGAAGAAGGGTAAAAGCTTTAAGAGTGACGAAAAAATAATGTACCTATAGGTATGTCAAGTATGTAGGGATAGTATTAAGAATTCTCTGTCGCTATTGATAACACCACGTGCCAAGAAATTTCGACGTCACACAACTCTACGTCACAAAAGTAGATACTACGTCACAGAGATGGATGAGTTTTAGTAGGCCTATTAACCATCTTGATAAGTTATCGATAAGTGATGATTAGTGATTCATTATTTGGAAAGACTGTGATATCCCCATGCCCCGAGCGCGGGGCTCGAATACTAACCCATAAGCGCCCAGTGGTATAAGAAACACTCTCGAGTCGCTAGAATGTCAATGTCGAACTACTGGAAATTGATTTCGCTATCTGGAGATATCGCCATGTGGTTCCACTTTCGACAGTTCCTTTCAAGAGTTCGAGTTTTTCCTCAAGTAATTTACTTCGAACACACAATTTTATGAACGGAAACTCTCTCAAGTCAGATTGATGTCTGCCATTTACGCCGAGACCGTTTTTGAGACTGCGGTCTCAAAGACAGTATGACAGAGCTAGGTCTCAAGCTCAAGCTAGGTCTCAAGCTCAAGCTAGGTCTCAAGCTAGGCCCCCACACAAGTTAAGACAGTTCCTTTCAAGAGAGCGCAAGTTTTTCCTCAATAATTTACTTAGAACACACCATTGTATGAATAAAATTTCTCGCTCTCAAAGTCAAATTGATGCCACGGTGAGACCGCCTGACAGACCGTGATCTCATAGACCTAGGTATCGAGATTTTTCCGCCACACGTTAAGACGGTATGACTTAGGACCTAGGTCTGTGAGATCGCGGTCTGTCAGGCGGTCTCAGATAGGGAAGTTTTACCCCCTGGACAACAGTTTCACGTTGATTGAGGTTCTGTGCAAGCGGAGATTCATAAAGCGGAGAAGACATCCGAAAACATATTTGTGTAGAGTTAACATGAGCCTTTAGACCTGGGTCGAGTGGATTGGAACACATCACATGCCTTCAGGCACACTCCATTTGCAGATAGGAAAGTTTTACCCCCTGGACAACAGTTTCACGTTACAACAAACCTTTAGAATTAGCTAGGTAGTTATAATCCAGTTTCACGTTGATTGAGATTCTGTGCAAGCGGAGATTCATAAAGCGGAGAAGACATCCGAAAATGGAGTAACATATTTGTGTAGAGTTAACATGAGCCTTTAGACCTGGGTCGAGTGGATTGGAACACATCACATGCCTTCAGGCACACTCCATTTGAGATGAGTTTTAGTAGGCCTATTGACAATCTTGATAAGTTATCGATAAGTGATTAGATTAGTGATTCATTATTTGGAAAGACTGTGATATCCCCATGCCCCGAGCGCGGGGCTCGAATACTAACCCATAAGCGCCCAGTGGTACCATATTATGTTACCAGCTACAAAGTGGGCATATCTCAGCAAGGGTGGTAGTTTTAACTTGGATATTTTTTTACAAAAAGATCTACACATTCTAAACAATATTTGCAATATGAAATTCTACATATCACAAGAAAATTTGAAGAAGGAGAAGAAACTCAGCTCTTAATAGTCTGAGAAGATTACTCAGATATAACTTTGAGACCTGGATAGGTTCAGACTTCACAGTTAAGTCTACCGTGCTTAAAAGAATTTCATGGAATTGGATTGATGCCTAGTTGCATGTCTGGAATGCAGATTATGTAACCATGTTTTCTTTCTGACTAACCTCCGTAGAGTCTATAATACCAGAATGGCTTAGAAGTACCACAGTACCATTGCATCACACTCCACAGTGGCTTAGGAGTCAGGAGACTTAAGACTGCGTTTTACGCAGTCGGAGTTGGCTTCAATTCTGGATTGAACTGGGTAGTATAGCTTAATCCTAGTCTGATCAGACAAGGTTCTTTTTCGGAAAGGCTGTCTATCTCCTATTTTGTTTTCCTTTTCTCTTCGATTTATTTTCGGAACGACAAGACCTCCGTTCTTCTTTGTTTTTTATCATTCATTTTTATTTTATTTTTTAACTCACCTCTGTTGGCAACGAGAACACTTCTGATTGGCTTATATTCTACTTTGGTTGCATAGGATTGTCTGGCCAGTGACCAGGAGATGAATTGTTTCTTGAACTGTGTCCGCACAGACTGAGTCACTCTGCTTGAATTCATCTTGCTCGGGTGGTTGCTTCACTTAATGGATAAACCTGGAACCAGACCGACACCAAATGGTTAGTTGATCAGCAGACCGTATAGTTAGGGTAAAATTCGGGCATGTGCCATATTTAGTAAACCAAACCTTGGAGACTCGACCTTAAAGTTTCCCCTACTTTTTAAAGATCCCTCTAGTATAGTATCCATAGATCGTAGATAAAGTATTGGGTAAGTACTTATGGAAAATGTAGTAAAAAAAAAATCCGACTTTAAAAATTAACAAATACCTTTAACTAGAATAAAGCTCGAGTCTTAGATTAATCAACACCAAAATTATCACGTTTCGAAGTACCTTAGTAACAGATAATTAAGTTTTGATCCGTTTAGCTGTCACTTTTCGAGTTTTTAAGGCACTCTTTTCTAGGTATACCTAGTAAGGTACCTAAAAAAGCTGTGGATGTCACAAATTTTGCCTTCGAACTGAAGCCGGTGAATAGGATTTGTTTAAATTTACACTGGCAGTAAGTATACTTACCTATTTACCTATAGATACGTAATTTTATACAGTTAGATGAGTAGAATATACATTAGACAAGGTGTTTTTGTTTTCTAATCTAGGCTATTCCAGAAAAACACGAACACTACCGCCTTGTGTTTTTTTTTCCAAATGGAATCGTACGTTTTTAATCAATGTATGTATTGATGTATTTGCGGCTACTTCAATTCCTGAATCAATAGCCAGGTTCAGAGTACAGTTTTCGAGTTATCAATTCATGCAACTACAGGATCAAGCCTATTGGAATGCGGCGGTTCTATAAATATACATGGCTGATTCCGAGTTGACTTATGAATTTTGAACCCATCACTCAATGCACCTCGTACAAGGCCGAACGAAATTCTGGTGCTCGAAATTTCAAAATACTATCTTCGGAAATTTACAACCAAGTTATATTTATTTTATTGACGCCCCACAAAGTAGCCCAGTTATACGAGTATTTACCTATTCTTCAAAATAATTTTTGGGTATCTTCTTAACACCAAGTTGAATTTATTTTGTTACATCTTGTTGATATGGATCATACGGATAATATACTCGCATTAGGACTGAAAATACCTATATTACGAGTAGGTAGGTAACACCTAATAGTCCTAATACCTATATGTTTATGGCTTTCTCTTTGTCAACTACTCAAAATACCTCTGTAGAATACCTAATATTCCCAGTATGAAATCGTAAATATGGAACAAAAGGCTTCCCATATCAGCTTTTTAAAAAATTTTATTAACGCCCCACAAAGTAGCCCAGTTATGCGAGTATTTACCTATTCTTCAAAATAATTTTTGGGTATCTATCTTCTTAACACCAAGTTGAATTTATTTTGTTATCTTGTTGATATGGATCATATGGATAATATACTCGCATTAGGACTGAAAATACCTATATATTACGAGTAGGTAACACCTAATACCTATATGTTTATGGCTTTCTCTTTGTCCAGATATGTATGTACCTAATACCTACAACTACTCAAAATACCTCTGTAGAATACCTAATATTCCCAGTATGAAATCGTAAATATGGAACAAAAGGCTTCCCATATCAGCTTTTTAAAAAAGAGACATTTAATATATTTTTTCCCCCCATCAATATTACCCAGCTTTGTATCTGTACCTACTTTTTTTTCTATCCTTAGTACCCAACTTAACTTTGTCTTCTTTTTTTTATCTTTCAACGATGTTAAAAAAAATGTTATCCAACCAAACTATGTTACCCTACCCTTGTACTTTGTCTTTTGCGCTAAATATAAAAAAAAAGAGAGAGAGACACAGTGATAGACTTTTATTTACAGAGTAAAGGTAAGTCCCAGCTTTGCTTCCTGGTATAACAAAACTACTGGTCTAAACACGTGTTTACATGAGGTAATGTTAGGTAAATAAATGTGACAGGTGAATACCCCATTTAAAGTAAACAGTTAGATTTTACCTCCAACCTAAACAGAGTAAACATCTACCCACAATCTAAATACATTACCTACGAGTATAAATAAACTTGGAATAATAAGGGTACTACATGTATATGTACATATTTACTGGTAAATAGATACCTATAGGAGTATAGGCCATTAGTAGATACCTTGAAGGGAACTCTAAGTGAGTAAACATCTACCCACAATCTAAATACATTACCTACGAGTATAAATAAACTTGGAATAATAAGGGTGCTACATGTATATGTACATATTTACTGGTAAATAGATACCTATAGGAGTATAGGCCATTAGTAGATACCTTGAAGGGAACTCTAAGTGATTAAGGCTTAACGTTTAAGATTAACGGTAAACATATTAATTACCTATACACGAGAAATTACTACCTATACGCAGTTATACAAAGTAGGTACCTAGATCTACAAAGTTGTCAGAAATAAAATGTTGTTAGGTTTACCTATAAACCTAATTAGTATTTAATAATTGACCCAATTTTAATATGATGTCATCATATTAAATTACATCATATGAATATGATGTCAGTCCAACTACTCCCGTGACAGTAGAAAATATTCAAGACTTACGGAGACAAATCCGTGGATTGGTTCAAGAGATATATTTAATAACTTAGTCACCTATTATAGCATCCTAACGTTCATTGAGCTCTAGCCAGAACACCAATGTTAAGCTACGTCAAGAGTGGCAGAAATTTAATCAAGAGTCAACAAATTTTTGACGTGAAAAGGGGTCAACTTTCAACACCTTTTTGAATCTGTCAATTAAATAGCAACGTGAAAGCTGGATTATAACTACCTAGCTAATTCTAAAGGTTTGTTGTAACTATACAAACTATAGGAAACATGTGTGGAACAACTTACACCTAGTACCTAACTCTAAATCTGAACCAGCGATTCTCAAAACGCGAGAGAATCTCCGGGGAGTCCGGGGGTACGTAAAAAAATTGTCTAATGGCGGACAAAGGAATAACAGAAGCAAATTTTGAATTTGGACGGCGTATCAGTGCATGTACAGTCCAAAAAGGTACTGAATTTCGACCTGAAGTAGGGTAAGTGTACCATTTATTCGCCCACCTAAAAAACGTACCATTTATTGGCCCACCTGTACCATACGCCACATAAGTCTGAACATGTTTACATGTTTCCTATTTGTAACTTTGTTTATACAAATAAGTTCAACTGGTAAACACATTTATACATGGTTATCGACGATAGGTACTCCTGATTTTTCATTACAGGGTACCTATCCTGGAAATTTTTTGACTTCAGAAGTTCAGAGATGTGAAATGTGATTATAGGCGGAGGAGAAAGAGGAGGGAGGGTGAGGAGGAAGAAAAAGGAGAGGAAGAATTAGAAGAAGAAGAATAGGAGGAGGATCAGAAATAAAAAGGTAATTGGTAAAATAATCACAACGTCGCCTCTAGGGAAAAATCCAAAATCAAAAATTGCACAAGCGTAAATTTGACGCCATTTTGGACACAAACTTTATCTATTTATCAGGAAATGCAATTGAAGTGTAATGCAATGGAAGTTTGATAGTAAATGATAAGTACAACTATCAGTCATTCAGTCTTGTCTTGTGAGTTTTTGAGGACCATCGAGTAGATACAGGGAAAATTTAACATGATATATTATAATGTTTACAGATGAGTAAAAATAAGTAATGTAAGGAAAAACTTCGTTCTTGAGATTAGACGTCTAGGAACAAAATATGACCTTTATTGTTACAAATTAAACACGTCAGACTGTTGCTCGATGGCAAAGTACCCTCAGGGGAAAAAATACATGGATATTATTGGAAGGAATATTGATTATTGATCAGAGCAATGTTGAGAAGTCATACATAGATTCCAAAGGTCACATTGAAGGGTCATGACTATCAGAAGAGTGGAACAACTTACACCTAGTACCTAACTCTAAATCTGAACCAGCGATTCTCAAAACGCGAGAGACCCTCTGGGGGTATACGTAAAAAAATTGTCTAATGGCGGACAAAGGAATAACAGAAGCAAATTTTGAATTTGGACGGCGTATCAGTGCATGTACAGTCCAAAAAGGTACTGAATTTCGACCTGAAGTAGGGTAAGTGTACCATTTATTCGCCCACCTAAAAAACGTACCATTTATTGGCCCACCTGTACCATACGCCACATAAGTCTGAACTCGACGAAATTTTTCAAGATCCAATTTTATCAAAAGAAAGGGCTTAAAGAATGCTATCAAACCAGTAGTATTCCAAAATTGTAGTCATAAAAAAAATTAGAAAAATAAATGTGGGCAGGTGGGCCAATAAATGGTACGTTTTTTAAGTGGGCGAATAAATGGTACACTTACCCTA